>NC_084979.1:32010081-32082167 GCF_963691925.1 Scomber scombrus | reverse complement strand
TTCCTTCTTTCTCTTAAAGGACAGTTGCACAGTTTTTACCATGGAGGAGATGCCTTCGTCTCCCTCTTTACTTTTCTTCTGAGTTTTCAGGAGGTTCTGCAGGATCTTGTTGTGTCTGGCCAGCTGGAAAACAAACAACATCAACGACATGAAAAAAAATACTGAATCTGAACTAAAACATCATTTTAATAACTGATACAATAAACCTCTCAGCCAATGAGGAGCGTGTGTTCTGTCACCTGCTGAGCCAGGATGTAGATGTTATGTCCGACCTCACGGGGAGAAACCTCACCGCCCTCACACTCGCTCTCCTGACAGTACGCCTTCTTTATCACCTCCATCTGCACACACACACACACACACACACACACACAGTCAAACACACACACAGTTATATTATTCAGTATATTAACCCTCCTGTTGTCCTCAGGTCAAGGAAGGAAGGAAGGAAAGGAGGAAGGAAGGAAGGAAGGAAGGAAGGAAGGAAGGAAGGAAGGAAGGAAGGAAGGAAGGAAAGGAGTAAGGAGGGAGGGAGGAAAGATGGAAGGAAGGATGGAAGGAAGGATAGAAGGAAGGGAGGAAGGAAGGAAGGAAAGGAGTAAGGAGGGAGGGAGGGAGGAAAAAAGGAAGGAAGTAAGGAGAGAAGGAAGGGAGGAAGGAAGGAAGGAAGGAAAGATGGAAGGAAGGATGGAAGGAAGGAAGGAAGGAAATGAGTAAGGAGGGAGGGAGGGAGGAAAAGAGGAAGGAAGTAAGGAGAGAAGGAAGGGAGGAAGGAAGGGAGAAGTAAGGAGAGAAGGAAGGGAGGAAGGAAAGGAGTAAGGAGGGAGGGAGGGAGGAAAAGAGGAAGGAAGTAAGGAGAGAAGGAAGGGAGGAAGGAAGGAAGGAAAGGAGTAAGGAGGGAGGAAAAGAGGAAGGAAGGAAGGAAGTGAGGAAATAAGTATTGAAGGAGGAGGGAGCAAAGAAAGAGGGAAGGAAGGGAAGAACTAAGGAAAAATTAAAACTGGAACATGGAAACTGAAGTAAGCGTGAACTTGAGTAATCGCTGCTCTGACCAGCTCTCGAGGTCGCAGGTTGAACAGAATCCTCTCCGCGTTCTCGCTGTCGTGACGACTCTCCATCAGCGCCAGCAGCAGCTTGGAGGCGTTGTCCTGGTAACCAAGGAGACAACAGCAGCAGTGAATGAGCCGGTATGAAACCTAGCAGCATGTGGACAAAGTCAGACGGAGTCGCAGGTAAACCGACCCCACCTTCAGCTGCAGCACCATCTCCATCTGGTACCGACACAGCGGACTGATGTCATTCAGGATCAGAGCCGTGATGATGTCGATGCCGTTGGACTCGTGGGTCACGATGCAGGTCTGCAGAAATAAATATGATCAGGATTAACCTTTGTGTCGTCCCCGTCTGTTTGGATTGTTCCTTCTTTCCTCCCTTACTTCCTTCCGTCTGTCCTTCTTTCCTCCCTTACTTCCTTCTCTCTTTCCTCCCTTCCTTCTTTCCTTCCTCCATCCCCCTTTCTTCCTTCCTTTTTTACTTCCGTCTCCCTTCCTTCCTTCCTCCCTCCTTTCCTTCCTTCTTCCTCCCTTCTTTCCTTCTTCCTCCCTCCTTTCCTTCCGTATTCTTTCCTCCCTTCCTTCCTCCCTCCTTTCCTCGCTTCCTTCCTCCTTTCTTTCCTTCTTCCTCTCTTACTTCCTTCCTCCCTCCTTTCCTTCCATCTTCCTTCCTTCCTTATTCCCTCCTTTCCTTCCTCCCTCCTTTCCTCCCTTCCTTCCTCCTTTACTTCCTTCTTCATTCCTTCCTTCCTTCCTTCCTCCCTCCTTTCCTTCCTTCTACCTCCCTTCCTTCCTCCTTTTTTCCTTCTTCCTCCCTCCTTTCCTTCCGTCTTCCTTCCTCCTTTCCTTTCGTCTTCCTTCCTTCCTTCATCCCTCCTTTCCTACCTTCCTTCCTCCTTTCCTTCTTTCTTCCTTCCTTCATCCTCCCTTCCTTCCTCCCTCCTTCCTCCCTCCTTCCTCCCTTCTTTCCTTCCATCTTCCTTCCCTCCTACCTTCCTTCCTTCCTCCCTCCTTAAGGAAGGACACTTAAGCTGGGATAAATGATTGTATCCATATATTCACAGTTTTATATGATTTAACTTTTAGTGTCTTCATGTAAACGTTGAATAAGTAAAGATTTTAAACATATTGTAGAACTTATTCATCATTGTTTATAAGCTGTGAGGCTGCTTGTAGGACCTGGTTCTCCTGGCAGGGGCCCTGGCAGTACTCCGTCAGGGTCTCCAGCGTCTGTGTGATTAAGTGGACGTTTGATTCGTTGATGTAGAGGCCCAGCAGGCCGAGGCCTCCGGTGGTGCTTCCACACATGATGTCCAGGAACTGAAGCGTCTCACACACCAGGTTGTAGTTGGTCTTGTTGTTCTGGCAGCGCAGGAAGTTCTGGGGACAAAGACAGAAATTAACGGCTGCAGTTCCTCTAACGGACACTAGATGCTGCTGCAAACATCTGGATATTAAAACTCAATACTTCCATCTACAAATACATTTATTTAATAATCTGTTATCTTAACCCTCCTGTTGTCCTCGAGTGAAGGAAGGAAAGGAGGGAGGAAGGGAGGAAGAAGGAAGGAAAGGAGGGAGGGAGGGAGGGAGGGAGGAAGGAAAGGAGGGAGGAAGGAAGGAAGGAAGGGAGGGAGGAAGAAGGAAGGAAAGGAGGAAGGAAGGGAGGAAGAAGGAAAGGAGGTGGGAAGGAAGGAAGGGAGGGAGGAAGGAAGGGAGGAAGAAGGAAGGAAGGAGGGAGGGAGGGAGGGAGGGAGGGAGGAAAGGAGGGAGGAAGGAAGGAAGGAAGGGAGGAAGAAGGAAGGAAAGGAAGGGAGGAAGAAGGAAGGAAAGGAGGGAGGGAGGGAAGGAAGGAGGGGAGGGAGGGAGGGAGGAAGAGAGGAAGGAAGAAGGAAGGAAATGATGGCTGCAGTTCCTCTAACGGACACTAGATGCTGTTGCAAAAATCTGGATATTAAAACTCAATACTTCCTTCTACAAATACATTTCTTTAATAATCTGTTATCTTAATGTGTGTTTTGGTTGCTGATTTAAAGATTTTTTCTCTGAAAAGATTTAAGCTTAAATTGCTGATCAGTTATAGCAATATGGAATAGTGCTGGGCGATTATGGCAAAAAGAGCCAAAAACTAAATTATTCCAACTTTATGGGCGACTGTGTAGTTTGTTCGTACTTACAGTAAATATTCTGCTTTGTTTCTCTCACAGAATTAAAATATTAGTCAGTCAGTTGTTTGCTCCTGTTTGTTTCTCCACTGTCAGAGCTTCATTACTTTCCCTCACACAGAAAGACAAACCGCTTGTCCAGTTCATTTATTCTCTCTGCCATTAAGCTGCTGAATGCACAATAGATTTTTATTTTTTGGTGCCTGGCGCAGTCTTTTGCACTAACCCTTAGAGCTCTTATATATATATTTATATTTTATTTATGTATATTTTATGTGCAAAATACCCTGCCAAGTACTCTATTCAGAGCAACAAGCTTGTTCAATATTCTTAAGCACTTTATTCAGCTGTTCTATTTATTTTAGTCGGTTTGTATGTTATTTTATGATGTAACTATAGTATTAGTATAGTATTGTGTAGTATGGTATTTTATTTCTCCTCTGATATTGTTGTGTAGGAACGAATGTTGTCGCTTGTTTGTTTATGTGAAGTCGGGTCTGTAGTGGATGAATAAAGATGAATCTGAATCTGACTTCTTTTGAGCAACTCTGAGACTTCTTTTGGTTATAATAGTTATAATTAACCTAACATCCTGTTTGCTTATTAAAAAACATTAAAACTGATAAACTGGGGTATAAAAAAGGAAAATGTTCTACTTTTAACCAGGCGGGGAGTTCCAGTCCTCTGCAATGAGGCCAACGTGGAAGTAACTTAAAACTGCATTCTATCAAAAGGCCACCAGGGGGCGACCGTTTTGGTGTCAAAAGGACTTCCGTCTCTATACAAGTCAATGGAGAATTCACCAACTTCTCACTTGATTTCTAACCTCAGTAAACGTTTTCAAAATGTGTTTATGGTCTCAATCGCTAGTTTAAAGCCTTCTTCAATGCAGTATGATGTTCATTTGGGACATTTTGGCCTCCCTGATTATATGTGACGATAAAGCAGGGTATGCATTAGGGCGTGGCTACGTGGTGATTGACAGGTTGATTGGTTCACAGGTTCAGGAGGGCGCCTCATGCCCCTCCCATATAAGTAGAATCCATGTTTTTATTTTTCCCAGCATGCACCGGAAATGTTCAAGATGACGCTGCTCAGATCCGATACTATTGGCCTCCGAGCAGCAGTCCACAAACCAATGGGTGACGTCACGGATGTTACGTCCATTTTATATACAGTCTATGCTTTTAACCTGAGAAGAACTGCTGACTCACCTGCAGGTCGTGGTTGTGGTTCTCACACAGCAGCTGCAGGAACCTGAGGATCGGCTTCATGATGATAACAGCTGGTCCCATCTCCGTCTCCACCTCCCGCTGCTCGGCCACAGGCTGAACCGGCATGCTGGCTCCTACAGGGGCGATAGACTGACCCGAGACCATCAGAGGGAGGCCTGCAGGAAGTACCAACGCTGGAGACGCTACTTTACAAAGGTAAACAAACAAAAACAACATCAGCATTTATCCGACTGATCCAGAGACTAAGATAACAAACACACATGTAAACGGGTCAATGAGGTTTAGTTTAAATTTAACACTTCTGTTGTCCTCGAGTCAAGGAGGAAGGAAGCAGGGAAGGAAGAAAGGAAGGAAGGAAGGAAGGAAGGATGGGAGGAAGGAAGGGAGGGAGGAAGGGAGGAAGAAGGAATGAAAGAAGGGAGGAAGGGAAGGAAGGAAGGAAGGAAGGAAAGAAGGACTTTAACTTGCCTCCGTTCTCCAGCTCCTTCTCGTTGGCTTTGTGCGTCATCTCTCCAACGTTAACAGACACTGTAGCTTTAATGTCCGTCTGCGCGTCTTTCATCCTGTCGTGAAGAACCTTGAAGAACTTCTCCGACTTGTTGTCTCCCATCATCAGCTTATAGAAGGAGTTCTGCAGGAGACAGACGACACGTTTAAACATCCTCAGTTAGTGTTTAACAAGATGACAGCAGAACAGTTTGCATCCATCTGGAGATGAGAGGACTCCTTATAAACATAATGAACACTACCTGTATAACAGTGCTGGTGTTTTAAACAGGGGAAGCTCACTTTACGTCTTGATCATAAAACTTGTCATATTGATGCGAGGCCGTTACAAATAAAAGAAGTGTGCTCGTGGAGGATAGAGCAGATACGTTATTTCATGTCAGAGTCTCCAAAACATCAGAAAAAGTCGCTAGATTTGTCGATAGTCGCTTTTGAGAAAAAAAGTTGTTAAAAAGAGTTGGAAAGCCGCCAGATTTAGCGATAAAGTCAAGCCACATTGGCAAAACTACACTCAGAAGAGTCAGCCTTCTCAAAGCTATCAAGGGCTTTCATCCCTCCAAACATTTCCTCCAATCATCATACAGCAGCCGAGCGTCCGACCCGCCCACTGCTCCATTAACCGCCAGAGACGCTCAGCGTCCAGGTGCGGGACGAGTTCGTCTCATTATCCAATGAGCGTCTTATCCTGGCTTGTCCCGCCACCTGACCCAAAACAGCTGTTGGGAGAAGCCTCATTGAACACCGTTGAAGCTCTGAGTCTTTCTTACTTTATTATCTCTCATTTAACTCACAAAACTGACAAAGCTGTTTCCAGATATAATGGTAAGAAATTAATGTCAGCCGGACAAACAGAGATCTGAGTTTTTCGGTTATTCCAAAGCTCATGAACACATTCTTCTTTAAACAAATGAAAAACTAAATCTTTCTCACATCTTTCTTTTAAATAAGTGACTCCTTTGTGTTTGTGTTTATTGTTAGCGAGTGACGGACCTGTATCTCCGTGTTTCCTCCCTCCAGCAGACAGATGGCCAGCTGGATGCTTTCCTGGAAGATCTTGTCGTTCTTGGTGCTCATCACCAGATCTGTGAACAGCTTCGTTCCTCCTTCTCTGTCCAGGCGGCACTGAACCGCCGCCACCGTCGCCCAATCACGCTCCTGCTCCCAGCCTGACACACACACACACACACACACACACACACACACACACACACACACACACACAGGTCAATGCACCAGGCGCACGGTCCAAAAGGGTCGGACTTAAAACTTGTCATTAATCATAGGTAAACCAATCAGAGTGTCATCTCCCATTCCCTTTAATATCCAGGAGCGCTGTCACTTTGGCGGATTCCTATTATAGATAGATAGATAAATACTTTATTAATCCCGAAGGAAATTAAAGCTTCCCTTACCTTTTTTTTGTTTAGGTTAAAATGCTATTAATAAGGTAATGGCTCTAAAGAGAGATCCACCAGGCATAGAAACTCATCATTATTCCATTCTCATAATATTCTGTCCAATCATATCATTCGGTCAGAATGAGCGACCCGCCTGTTTTCTCCTTCCGCATTACGTGATCACCCCCCCCCCCCCCACCTGGAAGAGAGTCTGTTGTGGATCCACGGCATTATAATGAGCGTACCTGCAGCTCCGAGCTCAGCCAGGTCGTTCTTCGGGTTGTTCTTCTTGTTGGGAAACAGATAGTTCTGCAGCAGAACTTTCCGCAGAGATATTCCCTGAAATATGAACAACAATCATTTATAATGTGATTTTATACAGTAACTATCTCTGAGTGTGAAGCAACGTTGGCAGTTTTCAAATTCTACACAAAGATTTTAACCTTCGTGTCGTCCTCCCGGGTCAAATTGACCTCGTCTGTTTTGACTGTTCCTTCTTTCTTCCTTCTCTCTTTCTTTCCTTCCTCTCTCTTTCCTCCCTTCCTTCTTTCCTCCCCCCTACCTTCCCCCTTCCTTCTTTCCTCTCTTTCTTTCCTTCCTTCCTCTTTTCCTTTCTCCTTCCCTCCCTCCTTCTTTCCTCCCTCCCTCCCTCCTACCTTCCTTCTTTCATCTGTCCTTCTTTCCTTTCCTTCCTTCTTTCCTTTCCTTCCTTCTTTCCTTTCCTTTACTCCCTCCCTTCCTTCTTTCCTTCCTCCCTCCTTTCCTTCCTCCCTTCCTTCCTTGACTCGAGGACAATAGGAGGGTTAAAAGACCTTTTTATGACCAAATTTAAAGAAATTCAAAGCTGATTTTGGGAAAAATCTTGCTGGTTCTGTATAAACACAGTTTGTTTTTTATACAAAATAGGGCTTTAATTTACTATATCAGGAGTTTAAATGAAATATCTTATTAAAAGTCACATTTGATACGTTTTTGTTCCTGATCCACTTTTCATCTTTACACTGTAATGTGCTTTTTCTACCAGTAGGCGGCAAAAAACTGTATGAACGAGGACAACAGGTCTGGTTGTATCTTTAATTTAATTAAACTAACTGATAACAAGAAACAATGAACATAATCTAAAGAAAGAAATGTCTTATTATCTGTTCACAGACCTTTTCATCAAAGTCCAGAGTCCTGATCAGCATCTCCTGCAGCGTCCGCAACACTTTGATACACAACTTCTCCTCTGCAGACATCAGAGCCTTCGTGTGCTGGATGAGCCTGCACACACAAACACACACACACACACACACACACACACACACACACACACACACACACACACACACACACACACACACAGACAAAAACACACACACACAGACAAACACACACACACACACAAACAAACAGACAGACACACACACACACACAATACACAAACAAACAAACACACACACACACACACACACACACAGACACACACACACACACACATACAGACACACACACACACACACACACACACAAACAAACAGACACACACACACACACACACAGACACACACACACACAAACAGACACACACACACACACACATTATAGACATCTATGTATAACAATAATATATAACTGTATAACAGCGCAGCCTAGTGGTATAAAGCAGTCATCATCAACACACCAGTTACAGATTCTTTGCTTTCATGTTCAGCACTTTGTTCATTTTACACATGAATAATAATCACAGAAGTAAAGTTTAAAAATTAGTGCCACGGGTGCTAAGCTCCGAGGCACTCCCTCAGCAGTAACACTGCAGAGGGAGTGACTCGGGGCTATTAATCTTGCTCATACTTATTCTTATTCTTCCGCCAAATTTTGGCGCGTTACTCCTCCCGTAGATTTGAGAAAACCCCGACAATATATACATCAAAACGTGCGGCTCGATCGGGAGAGGGGTGCTATTATTTGGAATGTTCAAATTCCAATTTTTCCCAAAGTTATTCCCAAAATACCGGGAAAATTCTCCATTGAAAATGAATGGGAATTTTTATTTTAAACCACAAAATTTCACCTTTATTCTGAGTCATCTAGCTCTCTCATACCTGCACGTAGAAATGTGATTCAAACTTTAAAACGGAGGAAAACTTGTGCTCTCTCCAAAACACCAAACTGTTTTTACATAACATGTAAACTTTTCAAACTATGAGCAGTCAAACGAGGAGTGGAAATCACTTTTTCTTCAAAGTTAGAGTGGAAGCGTCAGTTAGCTTGAGTGCGAGAAGCAGTAAAAAATAACCTTAATTTTTATTTTTAACTCGAGCTCACGGCCAAACCGTGAAAAGGACACAAATAGTTTTTTGTCAAAATGTAGACATAGGTGTTGGGATTCATAAAATGTGACGTTGACAGGCGGGGTCTGCACAAAATTTAAACGGGGGGGCCGAGACCGGCGGCAATACCTGTCTCGCTCCCCATTGACCCTAATGTAATCGTCTTTTTTTTCAAAAGAATCTCACTCTGTCTTCGCACTGAGCTTACTCGCTAATTTTAAGGAACATCTGAATAAAATAGACACTGTCAAAATCTGCTGGCTTCTGTGTCTCTCACGGTGTTTTCGTTTTTTGGACAGGAGTTACGGTTTTCTCACAGTTTGCAATTGTTCTGGACCTTGTCAGAAGCCAAATTCTGGGGCATTTTGAGAATTTTTTCCAAGCAGATTCTCAAATCGCCGTAGCAACCGTAAAGCCTCTGCTGTCCTTAGCAACCTGTTGCTGGGCAGAAACTGACCTACTCTTTTGTGATTGGCTGTGGAATGTCAAACTCAGAGCACATATTTATTCTTACTTTACAGGGACTTTAATTAGTTTAAATAAATATTATTTATGCTTAAACATGATGAACATTTACTTAATATTTTCAGGGATGTTAAGTTGAGAATAAAGTACATTACACTTGATACTGACTAGTAAGATGTACTTAATACTTGAAACTAGAATATGATCAGGGTGACTTTTGAACACTGGAAAGCCCCGTGGCACTCAAAATTTGCCTGGAATTTTCTAGTTATTATTATTATTATTATTATTATTATTATTATTATTATTAATATTATAATTACTTAGAGATGAAGCCTCCGGACTCGCAGCGCTGTCGAGCGTCGGTTCCCTCCAGAAACAGAAGCTCCGGCTGGTGAAGAACGTCGACCAGAACCGACAACTCAGCGTTTACTAACGGCTTCAGACGCTCCTCCAGAGTGTTGATGATGTCCTGGACACACACACACACACACACACACACACACACACACACACACACACACACACACACACACACACACACACACACACACATTGATTTTTCGTGTCAGTATTAATTATTCTAACTACTTTGATAAACAATACATTAATATTTTCTAATTGCAGCTTCTTAAATATGAATATTTTCTGGTTTTCTTTCGTCTCTATGACAACAACAAAACATTTAAGGATGTCATGTTTGACTTTAAGAACCACTGATCAACATTTGCTGACATTGTTTGGATTCAATTCAAATGAATTTAATTAAATGGTAATACTTTATATTCAGTATCACATGGTTTATAACGTACCTGCAGCTTCTCTATGATGTTTTTGTAGTCCCAAGGGTTGCTAGGGGCGATGGGTCGGGACGAGCGGGACGAAGACTTGTAGTTCGGGTTGGAGCGAGACAACGAGTTTAGAGCAGAGGTAGATAACATGGAGCTGATCTGAGCCTCCAGGTCCAGAGGAAGAGAGATGGAGCGACTCTTAGCTGGAGAGAGAGAGAGAGAGAGAGAGAGAGAGAGAGAGAGAGAGAGAGAGAGAGAGAGAGAGAGAGAGAGAGAGAGAGAGAGAGAGAGACAGAGAGAGAGACAGAGACAGAGAGAGAGAGAGACAGAGAGAGAGACAGAGACAGAGAGAGACAGAGAGAGAGAGAGAGAGAGAGAGACAGAGAGAGACAGAGAGAGAGAGAGAGGAGAGACAGAGACAGAGAGAGAGAGAGAGAGACAGAGACAGAGAGAGACAGAGAGAGACAGAGAGAGAGACAGAGACAGAGAGAGAGAGAGAGAGAGAGAGAGAGAGAGAGAGAGAGAGAGAGAGAGTTTATCCAGAGGTCGAACTGAACCCAAACTGGAGGTTTAATGATGCCTACATTACCCACAATGCATCTTGACTCACTCACCTGTACAGATTCACTGTTTGCATCCAGCAGACAGAAATCAAACTGATGTGTAATACATGTAAAAGTGCTTTCAGTCTAACTGAGTAGCAGATAACTGGATTATTGATGAGTCCATGAGTCTAGTGAGGCGTTAACAGCTGCTCAGTTAATAAAGGTTTAGAGTACATGTGATATTTGAGTTACCTGTCATAGCCAGAGTCTTGATGCAGGTCTCCACCTGCACTCTGTGCTGCTGCTGCAGCCACGGAGCGTCCAGCAGTCTGACGGACGACTGAAGCAGCTGAGTGACGATGGTGTGATGAGTCTGACGGAGACAAACACGATCAATACATGTGATCGGAATCAGTTCAACTGGGAGAGTCTTAAAGTGTCACACAGCGCTGTTACAGAGTGATGCAGACACATTAACCCTCCTGTTGTCAAGGAAGGAAGGAAGGAAGAAAGGAGGGAAGGAAGGAAATAGGGAAGGGAGGAAAGAAGAAGGACGGAAAGGAGGGGAAGAGAAGGAGGAGTAAGGAGGAAGGAGGAGGAAAGAAGGAAGGAAAGGAGGGAGGAAGGAAGGAGGGAAGGAAGGAAAGGAGGAATATATATAAAGGCCTTTAAATGCACCACTCTGCTTTGAGGCTCTCTTCTCTATTGATCATTGATTATAAAAAGAGTCAGGAGACATAAAAGGTTAGACATGAGGAGTCTGAAACTAGGAGAGCAGCGTCGACGTCTCTCTGTGATGGTGAAGCATGTAAAACGTTGTCGTCACAGTGACGGTTGAAGCGGAGCGGAGCATCACCTGCAGAGAGGTGCTGTTCTCAGAGAACGGGGAGCTGAAGAAAGCGTGGATGGTGTCAAACACCACGTTGATGATGTATTTCTCCAGGATGGGATCAGAGAGACGCTTCTCTCGTTTGCTGCAGACCTGCAGAGAGGAGAGAACATCAGCGTGTGTTTAATGAGAGATGTTCCTGTGATGATGAGGAGCAGATGATGATGAGGAGATGAGGAGCAGCCGTTACCCTCGCCATGTCCACCGTGAAGTCTTCAAACAGGTTCCAGATGTGGTTCGACGTGTAGATTTCCTTCATCTCCACCTCAGTGTCCACATAGCAGTGATTCACAAAGTTCACGTAGGCCACTTTCACCTGCAGAGAGAGAGAGGGTTAGGGTTCAATGCATTAAATCAGGGGGTTAAACATGAGGCCCGAGGGCCAGAACCGGCCCTCCTTCCTTTCTTCCTCTCTTACTTCCTTCCTTTCTTACTTTCTTCCTTCCTTTCCTGTCTTCTTTTTCCTCCTTTCTTTCTTCCTTCTTTCCTTTCCTTCCTTTCTTCCTCTCTTACTTTCCTTCTTTCCTTCCTTATTTCCTTCCCCCCTTTCCTTCCTTCCTTCCTTTATTTCTTCCTTCTTTCCTTTCCTTCTTTTCTTGCTCTCTTACTTTCTTCCTTCCTTCCTGTCTTCTTTTCCTTCCTTTCTTCCTTCCTTCCTTCCTTCCTTCCTTCCTCCTTTCCTTCCTTTCTTCCTCCCTTCCTTCCTTCTTTCTTTCCTTCATTTCCTTTCTTTCCTTCCTTTCTTCCTTCCTTTCTTCCTCCCTCCCTTCCTCCCTCCCTTCCTTCCTTCCATCTTTTTAATGATCCGGCCCACATCAGATCATATTGTTCTGTTTGTGTTTCCTGTATTAAACCTTACTGCTGTCTTGTTATTATTGCAGAAAGATGAACTTTATATATGAACTGAATAATTAAACTGAGTTCAGACCTCGGTGATGCAGTCGTCGTGCGTCACCACTCTGACTACGTCCTCCAGCGGCAGCAGCGACGTACATTTGATCTCTGTGTAAACGTTTTTCCCTTCAGCGCAGGCCGCTAACAGCTCCACCAGAGAGATGTGATACCTGCAGGAGGAGACGGACTTCAACCAAACTCTGAACACAACATCTGACTCAAGTTCTGTTGTCTACGATTTGTACTCATTTGTTATTTTGACTTTAGACCAGACGGGGAGTTCTGGTCCTCTGAAATGAGGCCAACGCGGAAGTAACTTAAAACTGCATTCTATAAAAAGGCCACCAGGGGGCGACCGTTTTGGTGTCAAAAGGACTTCCGTCTCTATACAAGTCAATGGAGAATTCACCAACTTCTCACTTGATTTCTAACCTCAGTAAACGTTTTCAAAATGTGTTTATGGTCTCAATCGCTAGTTTAACCTTCCTGTCGTCTTCGAGTCAAGAAAGGAAGGGAGGAAGAAGGAAGGAAAGGAGGGAGGAAGGAAGGAAGGACGGAAGGGAGGAAGAAGGAAGGAAGAAGGAAGGAAAGGAGGGAGGGAGTAAAAGGAAGGACGGAGAAAGAAGGAGGGAGGAGGAAGGAAGGAAAGGACGGAGGAAAGAAGGAAAGAGGAAGGGAGGAAAGAAGGAAGAGAGGAACAGTCAAAACAGACAGGGTCAATTTGACCCGGGAGGACGACACGAAGGTTAAAATGAGGACACATGGTTGCCACGGTTACCTGAGGGGGCTGCTCTCGCCGACTCCCTCCCTGCTCTCCGCCATCAGCTCCAGCATGACGTTGAATGAGGCTTTGTCGTTGTAGAAGACGACGACGTCCTCGCCCGAGTTCGTTAGCTGCGGAGAGAGAAAGAGAGATATCGTTAATACGTCGCCTAGGAAATCACAGAGCACAGTGAAGCCTCCTCCTCCTCTTCCTCATCCTCACCTCGGTCATGATCATGTCCTGGCACTTCTTCACGTACTTGCCCTCGGCCTTGATGATGGTGTGGAGGAAGTTGAGGTACTGGACGTGGCGGCCGTGCGTTGCCAGGCAGTGGATGAAGTGCTGCAGGACGCTCTCTGAGATCTCGCTGCACAGTTGATAGTTGTTACTGAAGATGTGTTGAACCGTCTCCGCCTCCAGCAGCTGCACACACACCAGAACACCTATCAGTAATCTGCTGTGAAATGTCATAAATACTTTCCTATCACAACCTCACTGCTCAGGCTTCTCTCTCGCTCTCCTTTCTCCCTCTTCTCCTTCTCTTCCTTTCCCTCTTTCTCCTTCTTTCGTTTCTTCCTTTCCTTACTCCCTTCTTTTCCATCCCTTCCTCCCTTCCTTCTTTTCCATCCCTTCCTTCCTTCTCTTCCTCCCTTCCTTCTTTTCCATCCCTTCTTCCCTTTTCCTTCCTCCCTTCCTTCTTTTCCATCCCTTCCTCCCTTCCTTCTTTTCCATCCCTTCCTTCCTCCCTTCCTTCTTTTCCATCCCTTCCTTCCTTCTCTTCCTCCCTTCCTTCTTTTCCATCCCTTCTTCCTATCCCTTCCTCCCTTTCCCTTCCTCCCTTCCTTCTTTTCCATCCCTTCCTTCCTTCCTTCCTTCCTTCCTTCCTTCCTTCCTTTACTTGAAGCATTTACCAACTTTTTTCCTTTTTTCCTTTCTTCCTCCCTTCTTTCTCTTCTTTTAACCCCAAAGAGTCGACGCATACTTACACATACTATAATCTGCAGTGAAATGTCACAAAATATGTTCCTGATGATAAACCTGCTTGATAAATGAACCGTAAACAGTGGCGTACCCCGGGGTTCAGGAACAGATTGAGGTTCTTGTGCAGCAGAGTCTGGTTCTCCTGGTTCCCCATGCAGAACTTCTGCAGGAACAGGTGAGTGAACCTGATGATCTCCTGCATCTTCACGTCGTTCTGCAGAGAGAAAAAGAAAAGAATCAGTTTTAAACTCCAACTAGGAACAAAGATGGATGCAGGATGTTCTCCATTAAGTGAATCTTTGTGTTTCACTTTTTTTTATCAAATTAAATTCAAAGTTTTTAACATTTGGTTCACCCGTCCAGTCACAATGGTCAGGGTCTCACCTGGTCTTAGGGTCAGGTTTAGGGTTAGGGTCTCACCTGGTCTTAGGGTCAGGGTTAGGGTTTCACCTGGTCGTAGGGTCAGGGTTAGGGTCTCACCGGGTCGTAGGGTCAGGGTCATGGTTAGGGTCTCCCCTGGTCTTAGGGTCAGGGTCTCACCTGGTCGTAGGGTTATGGTCTCACCTGGTCTTAGGGTCAGGGTTAGGGTCTCACCTGGTCGTAGGGTCAGGGTTAGGGTTAGGGTCTCACCTGGTCGTAGGGGTCAGGGTTAGGGTCAGAGTTAGGGTCTCACCTAGTCGTAGGGTCAGGGTTAGGGTCTCACCTGATCTTAGGGTCAGGGTTTGGGTTAGGGTCTCACCTGGTCGTAGGGTCAGGGTCATGGTTAGGGTCTCCCCTGGTCTTAGGGTCAGGTTTAGGGTTAGGGTCTCACCTGGTCATAGGGTTAGGGTGAGGGTTAGCGTCTCACCTGGTCGTAGGGTCAGGGTTAGGATCAGGGTCTCACCTGGTCGTACGACACCTGCAGCAGGTCCAGCATGACTTTATGAGCTCCCATGTTCTTCAACAGTCTCTGCTGCTTCTTCCAAACTCCACTGCTGCACATCTTATTGAGCCTCTCCAGGATCTGCAGCACAGAGACGACAGACAGAGACTCATGACTTCCACTGATGTCACAAACAGCAGAGTTTAAAGTCAGGAGAGTATCTGCTGGTTGTGGTGAGCAGAGGAACAATGACACTCTCTCTCTTTACTCCTCAATTCATTCATAACCAACATTCATATTAAAACCTGCTGAAACTTTTAACTGATGCTGAAAATCACATTTAATTTATGCCCGAAGTGAAACTGTTCAACTGATGTTTCCATCTCAGTGTGTGTCCAGGTTTCTCTGGGTGAAAAGTTGTATGAAGTCTTTAGTCCTCATGGTGAGCTGATGATGTCACTGATGATGTCACTGATGATGTTACTGATGACATAAACTGAGTCAGCGTCAGATGAGGCTGAAGTTTGAAAAGCAAAAAAATCTTTGGGTGTGCCGACAAGAGCGGCAGCCTCATCAATTACCTATCTATCTATCTATCTATCTATCTATCTATCTATCTATCTATCTATCTATCTATCTATCTATCTATCTATCTATCTATCTATCTATCTATCTATCTATCTATCCATCCATCCATCCATCCATCCATCCATCCATCCATCCATCCATCCATCCATCCATCCATCCATCCATCCATCCATCGCACGATACGCTGAAAATGTTTATTTAAAAAACAAACAATAAACAACAGATAGTTTGAAAGCTGAAGTCATTCACATGATGTTTATTGGCAACAACTTGGAAGTAAAAATCAACTAGGTGAAAGAAAAGGTTTGACTAGTTGAACCTTTTAAACCTGTGTCTGTTTAGAGTGTATTCATGTTGGGAAGGAATCACTTCACAGCCAGCGTGAACAGAAGCAATGATTAAAGAATGAAGACCAGGTGGGGAGTTCCGGTCCTCTGAAATGAGGCCAACGCAGAAGTAACTTAAAACTGCATTCTATCAAAAGGCCACCAGGGGGCGACCGTTTTGGTGTCAAAAGGACTTCCGTCTCTATACAAGTCAATGGAGAATTCACCAACTTCTCACTTGATTTCTAACCTCAGTAAACGTTTTCAAAATGTGTTTATGGTCTCAATCGCTAGTTTAAAGCCTTCTTCAATGCAGTATGATGTTCATTTGGGACATTTTGGCCTCCCTGATTTTATATGTGACGATAAAGCAGGGTATGCATTAGGGCGTGGCTACGTGGTGATTGACAGGTTGATTGGTTCACAGGTTCAGGAGAGCGCCTCATGCTCCTCCTGATGCCCATATAAGTAGAATCCCTGTTTTTATTTTACCCAGCATGCACTTGAAATTTTCAAGATGGCGCTGCTCAGATCCGATACTATTGGCCTCCGAGCAGCAGTCCACAAACCAAAGGGTGACGTCAAGGATGTTACGTCCATTTTATATACAGTCTATGATGAAGACACATCAAAACAATGAAAACCAGCTCTTTAATTTTCCTTTCCATTTATATTTGCAGCATTTGTTCGATGCTGTTATTCAGAGTATGTTGGACTAAATAAACCGAATGATCCTGACCAGTGAAAGCCACCATGGTTAAAGAGACGAAGGTAAGAACGCCACCTACAGGAACTCAAGAAGGAGAAGAAAGAAACGACACAATCCCGCCCACACTGAGTGATTGACAGGTTATCTCTTAAGTGTTAAACACCGAAGATGAAGAAAAACAATTTTTAAACATGTAAACGATGCAGATAGACGAGTTTTCTCACCTCTTTGACATTCTGGTAGTTCTCGTTGCTCTTCTCCAATTTGTCCTTCTTGGGAGTCGTTTCCTCTAATGCCCCCTGCAGGATGCAGACGGTAAGACAGCATATGCAGTTCTCTGGGTATTGTACTACATTATACACACTTATATCACTAATCAAACTATTACAACAGATTTGAGTATTTATGTTGCATCTAATGAACCAAGCTTAAAGGGAACCGCTGATGCTGCACATCACTGAAACAAGCGATACTACTGAACTTCTGCAAGTTTGATTTCTGCATCATTAAACTTTCTCTGTATCCTTTCTTTCTTGAAATCTTGTGAGAGGAGGTTTGATGTTGTTTTAACCTTCGTGTCACTTCTTCCTTTCCTTCCTTCCTTTCCTTCCTTCCTTCCTCCCTCCCTCCTTTCTTTCCTTCTTCCTCCCTTCCTTCCTTAACTCAAGGACAACAGGAGGGTTAAGACAGACTTTAATTATGAACCTGTCTTTTTTAGGATGCCTTCACTGTGCGTCATCATTCTTCTGTCAGAATCGACACTGATACTAAAGGTTAAATTCATGGTTGTGTATCATCAAATGCCTACAGCTCAATCCTGGTTATGGACCCTTGTTGCATGTCATACTCCTCTCTCTCTCTACCCGTTTCAAATAGTCAAATAAAGGCCTTTTAGTTTTAATCGTCTGCTTCCAGATATCTGAATCACAGATGTCCACATTTCCAATTTGTTCATGGGTTCATATTGGTCTGGGATTGTGTTTATTGATGCCTGTTTCCCCCAGTTGGGAGAATAATTGGGCAATCACAGCTTTCTAGATATTCAGAATGGGGATATAATCTTCTTACATATGTAACAAGCAATATCCATGAAAAGAAGGATTAGAAAAATGTCCAAAAGACAAGCTCTTTGATTGTCTAACATCAGTCTGATTATGAAGCTAATGACTGGCTTATTACTTGTTAGGCTGCTGTAATTAGTTAGCAACAGGCGGGGAGCTCCGGTCCTCTGAAATGAGGCCAACGCGGAAGTAACTTAAAACTGCATTCTATCAAAAGGCCACCAGGGGGCGACCATTTTGGTGTCAAAAGGACTTCTGTCTCTATACAAGTCAATGGAGAATTCACCAACTTCTCACTTGATTTCTAACCTCAGTAAACGTTTTCAAAATGTGTTTATGGTCTCAATCGCTAGTTTAAAGCCTTCTTCAATGCAGTATGATGTTCATTTGGGACATTTTGGCCTCCCTGATTTTATATGTGACGATAAAGCAGGGTATGCATTAGGGCGTGGCTACGTGGTGATTGACAGGTTGATTGGTTCACAGGTTCAGGAGGGCGCCTCATGCTCCTCCTGATGCCCATATAAGTAGAATCCCTGTTTTTATTTTAAATTTTCAAGATGGCGCTGCCCAGATCCAGTATGGTTAGCAATGGTTAATCAGCAATATATTCATTTGCAATAGTTTAACATGCAGTACAAGTGTGTATAAAATGTACGATCATTAGAACAGATATCTAGACATTTTGTACAGCATTGTACTTTTATGTCACAGTAGAAAAAGACACAAAACAAGAGTTAGGAAAAAAGTTTGACATGCAACAAAAAGTCTCAAGCCAAATATGAACCCAGGATGACGTAGTTACACCTTCGCCAAGTGAGACACCAGCAAGCCCCACACCAACGCACAGGAAGCTCAACAACCAGGATGTATGAGTCAATACATTCAGAGTATGAACACATGTTATTCTGCCAAGGGAAACGTTTGTTGTGCTGGAATAAGCTGCAATTATTAAGTTAGTTTGCTTGTTAGTGGTTCAGTTGCTTGTGCGGTTATTTTTTTAGAGCAGCCGTTGAAACATGAATCATGAAAACCGAACATTAACTTCTGAAACTAAAGCTATATGCTGACGATTCTGCTCTCTTCATTTCTGGTTTCTCCTTAAATTTACTTTTACTTATTTGCATCCACCTGTTTTTATTCACATTTTCAATATGCAAATGTATCAATCTTTTTTTTCTATTTCTCTAAAAATTGCAGGAAAAAAACCCCTCTATATGCAAGAAGGACAAAAACCAGCCAGCTGTTTTTCCTCCTCACCTCTCCTTTCTCTTTCTTTTCCTTCTTTCCGTCTCCTCCCCCTGTGCCTTTCTTCTCAACCCACAGCTCAGATTTCTCCACCAGCGTGCGGAGCCGATCCAGATCCGCTTTGATCAGCTTGTAGTTCTCAACATCCTGAGACGAGATCAGCAGCTGGACCTGCAGACGCACAGAGAGGTTTTTAATATCACCGTTCCTTTTTTCCTCAGTCCTTGTGAAGCGCTTCGAGTTTTTGTTTGTTGTGCATTTTTAATATTTTGGATTAGTCGGAGCTGATAAGTACAAGAACAAAAGATTGACTTTGATTGACTTCCTCCCTTCCTTCTTTCCTTCCTCTATTCCCTTTCTTCCTTCATTCTGTCCTTCCTTCCTCCCTCCCTCCTTCTTTCCTTCCCTCTTTCCTTCCTTTCTTTCCTCCCTCCCTCCCTCCTTCTCTCTCTCTTTCTTTTCTCCCTTCATTCTTTCCTTCCTCATCCCCCTTTCTTCCTTCCTTGTATCCTTCCTTCCGTCCTTCCTTCTTTCATTCTTCCTTCCTCCCTACCATCCTTCCTTCTTCCCTCCTTTCCTTCCTTCCTCCCCCCTTTCCATCCTTCCTCCTTCCTTTCCTTCCTTTTTCCTCCCTTCCTTCCTTGACTCGCGGACAACAGGACGGTTAATGTAATGTGCTTTTGTGACCACTAGGTGGCAGCAAACCCCAAATGTAATGTCCCCAAATGAGGACGGAGGGTTGCAGGACTGAAAAAGCAACAGAGCCACAACATAAGTGAGTGTGTGTGTGTGTGTGTGTGTGTGTGTGTGTGTGTGTGTGTGTACCTGTTTGAAGGTGTGCAGCACTTCCTGTCTCTGGCTGAAGTGTCTGAAGAGCAGCTGCAGGGCTCCAGACACCAGAGGAGGATAGTCGTGCATGGTGAGGTGAACCAGCACCCGCAGAAACATCCGACCACCTTCATCATCCACCTCCAGGATACTGTTCCCCTTACTGCACACACACACACACAGAGAAACACACACACACACACACACACACACACACAGAGAAACACACACACGCACACACACACAGAGAAACACACACACACACAAAAACACACACACACACACACAGAGAAACACACACACACACACACACACACACAGAAACACACACACACACACACACACACACACAGAGAAACACACACACACACAGACACACATACACACACAGAGAAACACAGACACACACAAACACACACAAACACACACACACACAGAGAAAAATATTCAATATGCTACTTTTATGAATGAAATATGCAACTCCATCCAAATGAAGAAAGGAAGGAGTTGCATCATACAGGACTGCACGATCAGCTGATTCATCATGTGACATACCCGACTCCAAACATGGCCTCCGCCTGCTCCCCAATGTGTAGCAGGTTGATGGTGGCTGAGGAGGGACAAACAGAGTCGTGTGGTTAGAGTTTATTCAGAGAGAAAGATTCAGATTTATAAATGAGAGACCTGTGGATTTATTACACTTTACATTTTAGAGTTTATCTGGGTTTCCATGGTGACTGGGATGTCTTTTTCTGACACTATCAACCATTAAAAACTACATATATGCAATAAAACAGTGATGTAATATAAATGTGCTGCCTGTTGTTAATGTGAGTATAAAATGAAGGATGGAAGGAAGGAAGGAAAGATGGAAGGAAGGATGGAAAGATGGAAGGAAGGAAGGAAAGATGGAAGGAAGGATGGAAAGATGGAAGGAAGGAAGGAAAGATGGAAGGAAGTAAGGAAGGAAGGAAAGATGGAAGGATGAAAGGAAGGAAGGAAAGATGGAAGGAAGAAAGGAAAGAAAGATGGGATGATGGATGGAAGGAAGGAAAGATGGAAGGAAAGAAGGAAGGATGGAAGGAAGGAAGGAAAGATGCAAGGAACGAACGAAATAAAGATGGGAGGATGGAAGGAAGGAAGGAAAGATGGAAGGATGGAAGGAAGGAAAGATGGAAGGAAGGAAGAAAAGGAAAGAAAGATGGGAGGATGGAAGGAAGGAAGGAAAGATGGAAGGAAGGAAGGAAGGAAGGAAAGATGGAAGGATGGAAGGAAGGAAGGACAGATGGAAGGAAGGAAAGGAGGAAAGAAAGAACAGTCAAAACAGACAGGGTTAATTTGACCCGGGAGGACGACACAAAGGTTCAAAGTAACACAATTAAAAGTATATTTAAAGGGTTAGGGTTAAATGTCGTCTCTACCCGCCTGCTCCAGGTTCGTGGTGGCGTCGGCGTCGGCCATCTCATAAACGTCCACAAACTCCTTCTTAAAGACGGACAGCAGGAAGGAGATGCGGTAGTCCAGACGAACGTTCAGGATAAACTGATGAGGATGAGAGTTGAGTTCAATTTCAGCTCCAGTAAGAAACGTTTTCATGTTAAAATAACCTAACAAATGCATCATCTCATATTAGTTACCTGTAATATCTCCAGTATCTTCAGCTTGGTGTCCATCACTGTCAGGTCCATCTTTTCTATACTGTCCTTACTGCCTCTCTGTCCTTCAAGCACAAGCCCCGCCCCCAGTCCCGCCCCTCGGGCTCCCCCGCCGCCAAATATGGACTGCTTCCTGTTGAGCACCATGGTGGACATGATCTGCCCCATCCCGTGTATGGAGCGCTTCACGTTCTTCCCTTCAGACAGACAGACGAGGAGGAAACAACAGCAGATTGATGTCCTGTGTTATTTAGTGATTACTTCAAAAGAAAAGTCATGTGACTGTTTTGAAACATGGTCAGACATCATGTGACCTCAGTCAATTCAGAGAGGGCGGGGGGGATTTTTTACAAACTCATCATCATTAAAAAAAAATCATCAAATTATATTTTACTTGTAGTGTGATGCTCAAGGAACAAACTCTTCAAAATAAAGGAACCCACTGCACTGGGTGACATATTATTTTATTTTGAAGAGTTTGTGATGTGTCTTTAATAGTTTTTGGACAACAACAGAAGACTGAGGCCATGTACACACGTAGCCGGGTGTTTATAAAACAATTCATATTTTCATGCGTTTTTGCCTTTCATCCACACAGAGTTTAAGGTTCCCAAACGTCACAGTATGTGAAAATGCGTTGACGTCAGGTGTGCAACCTTTGTTGGTTGATCATTGGTGGTTGTTGTTGGTTTTGTCGTATATGTGAAAATGTAGTTTTCTTGGTGGTTCTTCGTGTTTTTTGAGCTGAACTATGCAAGCGCCAACTGTAGTTGTTGCCATAGCAACGGTAAACTAATGTGTGGTCCAACGGGAGAGCGCAGGATCAACCGTCATTATGGATGCTGCTAGAGTAGTGCTCTTGTTTACGTTCGGGCAAACGCTTTTTGCTTGTTTGTATTTAGAAACACAGCTGCTCCATTATGTAGAGGAGCAAAGGAGAAGGAGTGCACTGCCACCTTCAGGTTGGGCATGGTCATGATAGCGCCTCTGCGGATTCATGTAGACCAAAACATTTCTGAAAACGATCTAGTGTGGACAATGTTATTATTGAAAACGGAGGGGGGGAAATATCCGTTTTATAAATACCCGGCTACGTGTGTACATGGCCTAAGACATATCAGACTTTGATACACAGACAATGCTTGATAGTAAATCAGTTCATTTTTGGTTTGGATCCAAATGAGAAAGAAAAAATAGTCAAAAGCATTTTACTACACATTATCTAATGATATAACTACTCTGGATGGCATTACTTTGGCCTCCAGTACTACTGTAAGGAACCTAGGAGTTATATTTGACCAGGATCTGTCCTTTAATTCCCACATAAAACAAATTTCAAGGTCTGCCTATTTTCATCTGCGTAACATTTCAAAAATCAGACATATTCTGTGTCAAAATGATGCTGAAAAACTAATCCATGCATTTGTTACTTCTAGGCTGGATTATTGTAATTCATTATTATCAGGCTGCCCTAACAAGTCTCTAAAGACTCTCCAACTGGTCCAGAATGCAGCTGCACGCGTTCTGACAAAAACTAGAAAGAGAGATCACATTACTCCTATTTTAGCTTCACTGCATTGGCTTCCCATAAAATCAAGAATAGAATTTAAAATCCTTCTCCTCACTTTTAAAGCTCTTACTGGTCAGGCTCCATCATACCTTAAAGAGCTCATAGTACCTTATGTACCTACCAGAACACTGCGCTCCCAGAACGCAGGCCTACTTGTGGTACCTAGTATCTCTAAAAGTAGAATGGGAGGCAGAGCCTTCAGTTATCAGGCTCCTCTCCTGTGGAACCATCTCCCAGATTCGGTCCGGAGGGCAGACACCCTCTCTACTTTTAAGAGTAGGCTTAAAACTTTCCTTTTTGATAGAGCTTATAGTTAGCCAGCTCCTAGTTTATGCTGCTATAGGCTTAGACTGCCGGGGGACTCCTACCTCCATGATGCACTGAGCTCCTCTCTCCTCCCTCTCTCTCTCTATCCATCCATCTATATCCAATAACATTCATGTACTATTAATGCATTCAGTAACCTACACTTCTTCCCCGGAGTTGTCTGTGCTTTCTCATCTCACAGGCAATCTGGGCCTGTAGACGTCCGGATGACAGATTCCAGTCCCGGACCTTCTAGCTTCAATGTTTATTTTCTATGTGCTTCTCTCTCTCTCCTATTCTTGCTCTCTCTCCCCTCTACCCCAACCGGTCGAGGCAGATGGCCGCCCACTTTGAGCCTGGTTCTGCCTGAGGTTTCTTCCTGTTAAAAGGGAGTTTTTTCTTGCCATTGTCGCTAAATGCTTGCTCATGTGGGAATGTTGGGTCTCTTTATAAATTAAAACTTGAAGAGTACGGTTTAGAACCTGCTCTATGTGTAAAGTGCCTTGAGATAACTTTGTTGTGATTTGGCGCTATACAAATAAAGATTGATTGAGATTGATTGATTGACTAGAAATGCTGAGAAGGGTCAGTTATTAAAATATGTGTATCATGTCTGTTCAGATTTGAGTTATGCCTCTACAGTTCACACATTACGTTTCCCCCCTTTTAGCTTCCTTTGAAAAGCTCTGCGTTAGGAAGTCCTCTATGTCACGTTGTACTGATGTGTTGCTACCTGTGGAATTGCTTCCAATAAAGAAAGTTATCAAAAAAAAAAAAGCTCTGCGTCAGGTCAACAGGAAGTAGAACAGACGGTACCTGATCCGTCATCATGGAATAAGAGCGCAGCGTGTGCCGGGTTCGGTCTGCAGTCGATGATGCCGAGCAGCGTTCTGGTGAGTCTGAGCAGCTCAAAGAAACTGTAGAAACCAAAGTAGATCAAATGTCGGGCCAAACTCACCACCTGGACAGGAAACAGAGGAAGTGGTCACAGATTAAATAAAAGACTGATTGATGGAGAGAGTTGTGAAAGAAGGAGAGGAGAGAAGCAGATATCGGACCTCGTATGTGAGTTTGTTCTTCTCCTCGTTGTGGAACGGCAGCTCGTCGTGCAGAACGTTGTTGAGATATTCTTCCATGAACACCATGGTGTTGGAGAAACGGTTCTTCTTGTTGTCTCTGCTGTCGTCCATGTTGGAGTCGTAACTGAGGGTCACAAACATCACAATTAAAGATAAAAATGATCTGAAAAACATTTATTAAAGGCCTGAGGCTTCTTCCTGTGGTTAAAAGACACACTCTACATTAAACCTCACTGTGTTTCTGCACACCAGATGTTCTTCAAACATATGAAAATCAGGACTGGAGAGATATCAACCGTCTGAACAGGGACTTGAACCCTGGACCCTCAGATTAAAAGTCTGATGCTCTACCGACTGAGCTATCCAGGCACTATAAAGACTTTTTCCTCATTGTGAGACCTAGAGCCAACTGTCAATCAACAACCACACAGCAGACAAACACAACTACTATAAGTCTTCAAATGTTATTTAACAAAGCAATAATGTCCAGACACAGATCAGAATGACTTGTTCAAATCAAGAGAAGTCTTGACATGGAGCAGATGGTAGCCATCAGTGTCACTTTAAACTCTTTCTTCAAAGTCAAGAGTAATTGCTCTCTTGAGTTTATAATGTGAACACACCTTTGCCTGAACAGGGACTTGAACCCTGGACCCTCAGATTAAAAGTCTGATGCTCTACCGACTGAGCTATCCAGGCTCTGTGAGAAGCCTTCTGTGGAGGAAAAACTCAAGATTCCAAATAATATATTAATACACCAGTTCATAATTTCATTTAGCAGACGCTTAAGTGACGAACATCTCAGAGTTGATACAATAAAAGCAAGATTGGCAAATTACTAGCTTGACAGTATATTTCTGTTGGTAACTTGTTTACGAAAAGTTTGTAATATTCTCTTCAGACACGTCATGGTAACTAAACTCTGTTCACCTCATACAAGAACATTTGTGTTTTCTTAACCCAAAAGTCTGACTGTGGTAAAGTTTGTTCATACAAGTGTTCCAAGTTGAATAGAGCAAAGTTTACTTTTGGGTTTTGCTTTAATTTATCTATATTGCACTTAATAAGCAACTAACACCTTGAGAGTTAAGTTGATATGTATCTTACAGTGTAATACCACCGATGGCCACTAGACGTCCCAACTGACAGGCTCAACTTTACTGAGTTTGACTTCAACAACTCATTCTGGACTCAATCTATAAATTCAGACCCTCTAGTAAGTGACGGGCTTGTCTGGTTTCCTTTGTATACTTCGCCTGAACAGGGACTTGAACCCTGGAAAAAACTCAAGATCCCAAATCATATTATAATACACTAGTTAATAATTTCATTTAGCAGATATTTCTCTATATCAGTGGTCTCCAACCCTGCTCCTGGAGAGCTACTGCCCTGCATGTTTTAGGTATCTCCTCACTCTAACTCGTTATCAAGCAGCTGAGGCTCGTCAAAGGGCTTGATAACGAGTTGATTATTAGAATCAGGTGTGTTAGAGTGAGGAGCAGGGTTGGAGACCACTGCCCTATATTAAGATTATGCAGCAACTACCACCTTGAGGCTGAGGTCGATATGTATCTTCAAATGTAATACCACCGATGGGTACAAGATGTCCTAAGTGAAAGCCTTAACTTTACTGAGTCAATCTTTTTCTTCAACAACCATCCTAGGATTAATCTATAAATTCAGACCCTCTAGTAAGTGACGGGCTTGTCTGGTTTAATATACTTCGCCTGAACAGGGACTTGAACCCTGGACCCTCAGATTAAAAGTCTGACGCTCTACCGACTGAGCTATCCAGGCTCTGTGAGAAGCCTTCTGTGGAGGAAAAACTCAAGATCCCAAATCATATATTAATACACTAGTTAATATTTTCATTTAGCAGATACTTTTATCCAAAGTGACGAACATCTGAGAGTTGATACAACAAAAGCAAGTTTCTCGTCTAGTTTGACAGTAAGACACGTCATGATAGCTACAACTAAACTCTGTTCACCTCATGCAAGAACATTTTTCTTTTCTTTTCCCAAAACTCTGACAATGGCAAAGTTTGTTCGGTCAAGTGTTCCAAGTTGAATCTAGCGAAGTTTACTGTTGGGTTTTACTTAAATTCCTCTATATTGCACCTCATCAGTAATTACCGCCTGGAGACTTAAGTCGATATGTATCTTGAAGTGTAATACCACTGATGGCCACTAGATGTCCCAAATTTACTAGGTTTGTCTTCAACATCTCATTCTGGTCTCAATCTTTAAATTCAGACCCTCTAATAGGTGTGGGGTTTGTCAGGTTTAATATACTTCGCCTGAACAGGGACTTGAACCCTGGACCCTCAGATTAAAAGTCTGATGCTCTACCGACTGAGCTATCCAGGCTCTGTGAGAAGCCTTCTGTGGAGGAAAAACTCAAGATGCCAAATCATATAATAATACACTAGTTAATAATTTCATTTAGCAGATATTTCTCTATATTAAGATTATGCAGCAACTACCACCTTGAGGCTGAAGTTGATATTTATCTTCAAGTGTAATACCACCGATGGGTACAAGATGTCCTAAGTGAAAGCCTTAACTTTACTGAGTCAATCTTTTTCTTCAACAACTCATCCTAGGATTAATCTATAAATTCAGACCCTCTAGTAAGTGACGGGCTTGTCTGGTTTAATATACTACGCCTGAACAGGGACTTGAACCCTGGACCCTCAGATTAAAAGTCTGATGCTCTACCGACTGAGCTATCCAGGCTCTGTGAGAAGCCTTCTGTGGAGGAAAAACTCAAGATCCCAAATCATATATTAATACACCAGTTCATAATTTCATTTAGCAGACGATAAAGTGATGAACATCTGAGAGTTTATACAATAAAAGCAAGATTAGCAAGATACTACCTTGACAGTATATTTCTTTTGGTAGCTTAAATTTCCTTCAGACACATCATAGCAGCTACAACTGAACTCTGTTCACCTCATGCAAGAACATTTTTGTTTTCTTTCCCCAAAAGTCTGACTGTGGTAAAGTTTGTTCATACAAATGTCCAAGGAAAAATTTACTTTTGGGTTTTGCCTTAATTTCTCTATATTAAGATTATGCAGCAACTACCACCTTGAGGCTGAAGTTGATATTTATCTTCAAATGTAATACCAGCGATGGGTACAAGATGTCCTAAGTGAAAGCCTTAACTTTACTGAGTCAATCTTTTTCTTCAACAACTCATCCTAGGATTAATCTATAAATTCAGACCCTCTAGTAAGTGATGGGCTTGTCTGGTTTAATATACTTCGCCTGAACAGGGACTTGAACCCTGGACCCTCAGATTAAAAGTCTGATGCTCTACCGACTGAGCTATCCAGGCTCTGTGAGAAGCCTTCTGTGGAGGAAAAACTCAAGATCCCAAATCATATAATAATACACCAGTTCATAATTTCATTTAGCAGATGCTTTTATCCAAAGTGACGAACATCTGATAGTTGATACAACAAAAGCAAGATTCTCGTCTAGTTTGACAGTAAGACACGTCATGGTAGCTACAACTAAACTCTGTTCACCTCATGCAAGAACATTTTTCTTTTCTTTTCCCAAAACTCTGACAATGGTAAAGTTTGTTCGGTCAAGTGTTCCAAGTTGAATCTAGCGAAGTTTACTGTTGGGTTTTACTTAAATTCCTCTATATTGCACCTCATCAGTAATTACCGCCTGGAGACTTAAGTCGATATGTAATACCACTGATGGCCACTAGATGTCCCAACTTTACTAGGTTTGTCTTCAACATCTCATTCTGGTCTCAATCTTTAAATTCAGACCCTCTAATAGGTGTGGGGCTTGTCTGGTTTAATATACTTCGCCTGAACAGGGACTTGAACCCTGGACCCTCAGATTAAAAGTCTGATGCTCTACCGACTGAGCTATCCAGGCTCTGTGAGAATCCTTCTGTGGAGGAAAAACTCAAGATCCCAAATAATATCTTAATACACTAGTTAATAATTTCATTTAGCAGATATTTCTCTATATTAAGATTATGCAGCAACTACCACCTTGAGGCTGAAGTTGATATTTATCTTCAAGTGTAATACCACCGATGGGTACAAGATGTCCTAAGTGAAAGCCTTAACTTTACTGAGTCAATCTTTTTCTTCAACAACTCATCCTAGGATTAATCTATAAATTCAGACCCTCTAGTAAGTGACGGGTTTGTCTGGTTTCCTTAATATACTTCGCCTGAAAAGGGACTTGAACCCTGGACCCTCAGATTAAAAGTCAGATGCTCTACCGACTGAGCTATCCAGGCTCTGTGAGAAGAAAAAGTCAAGATCCCAAATCATATAATCATAGTCAAGATCCCAAATCATATAATAATACACTAGTTCATAATTTCATTTAGCAGATATTTCTCTATATTAAGATTATGCAGCAGCTACCACCTTGCGGCTGAAGTTGATATGTATCTTCAAGTGTAATACCACTGATGGGTACAAGATGTCCTAAGTGAAAGCCTTAACTTTACTGAGTCAATCTTTTTCTTCAACAACTCATCCTTGGATTAATCTATAAATTCAGACCCTCTAGTAAGTGACGGGCTTGTCTGGTTTAATATACTTCGCCTGAACAGGGACTTGAACCCTGGACCCTCAGATTAAAAGTCTGATGCTCTACCGACTGAGCTATCCAGGCTCTGTGAGAAGCCTTCTGTGGAGGAAAAACTCAAGATCCCAAATCATATAATAATACACCAGTTCATAATTTCATTTAGCAGATGCTTTTATCCAAAGTGACGAACATCTGAGAGTTGATACAACAAAAGCAAGATTCTCGTCTAGTTTGACAGTAAGACACGTCATGGTAGCTACAACTAAACTCTGTTCACCTCATGCAAGAACATTTTTCTTTTCTTTTCCCAAAACTCTGACAATGGTAAAGTTTGTTCGGTCAAGTGTTCCAAGTTGAATCTAGCGAAGTTTACTGTTGGGTTTTACTTAAATTCCTCTATATTGCACCTCATCAGTAATTACCGCCTGGAGACTTAAGTCGATATGTATCTTGAAGTGTAATACCACTGATGGCCACTAGATATCCCAACTTTACTAGGTGTGTCTTCAACATCTCATTCTAGTCTCAATCTTTAAATTCAGACCCTCTAATAAGTGTGGGGCTTGTCTGGTTTAATATACTTCACCTGAACAGGGACTTGAACCCTGGACCCTCAGATTAAAAGTCTGATGCTCTACCGACTGAGCTATCCAGGCTCTGTGAGAAGCCTTCTGTGGAGGAAAAACTCAAGATCCAAAATAATATCTTAATACACTAGTTAATAATTTCATTTAGCAGACGATAAAGTGATGAACATCTGAGAGTTTATACAATAAAAGCAAGATTAGCAAGATACTACCTTGACAGTATATTTCTTTTGGTAGCTTAAATCTCCTTCAGACACATCATGGCAGCTACAACTGAACTCTGTTCACCTCATGCAAGAACATTTTTGTTTTCTTTCCCCAAAAGTCTGACTGTGGTAAAGTTTGTTCATACAAATGTCCAAGGAAAAATTTACTTTTGGGTTTTGCTTTAATTTCTCTATATTAAGATTATGCAGCAACTACCACCTTGAGGCTGAAGTTGATATGTATCTTCAAGTGTAATACCACCGATGGGTACAAGATGTCCTAAGTGAAAGCCTTAACTTTACTCAGTCAATCTTTTTCTTCAACAACTCATCCTAGGATTAATCTATAAATTCAGACCCTCTAGTAAGTGACGGGCTTGTCTGGTTTAATATACTTCGCCTGAACAGGGACTTGAACCCTGGACCCTCAGATTAAAAGTCTGATGCTCTACCGACTGAGCTATCCAGGCTCTGTGAGAAGCCTTCTGTGGAGGAAAAACTCAAGATCCCAAATCATATATTAATACACTAGTTAATATTTTCATTTAGCAGATACTTTTATCCAAAGTGACGAACATCTGAGAGTTGATACAACAAAAGCAAGTTTCTCGTCTAGTTTGACAGTAAGACACGTCATGATAGCTACAACTAAACTCTGTTCACCTCATGCAAGAACATTTTTCTTTTCTTTTCCCAAAACTCTGACAATGGCAAAGTTTGTTCGGTCAAGTGTTCCAAGTTGAATCTAGCGAAGTTTACTGTTGGGTTTTACTTAAATTCCTCTATATTGCACCTCATCAGTAATTACCGCCTGGAGACTTAAGTCGATATGTAATACCACTGATGGCCACTAGATGTCCCAAATTTACTAGGTTTGTCTTCAACATCTCATTCTGGTCTCAATCTTTAAATTCAGACCCTCTAATAGGTGTGGGGCTTGACTGGTTTAATATACTTCGCCTGAACAGGGACTTGAACCCTGGACCCTCAGATTAAAAGTCTGATGCTCTACCGACTGAGCTATCCAGGCTCTGTGAGAAGCCTTCTGTGGAGGAAAAACTCAAGATCCCAAATAATATCTTAATACACTAGTTAATAATTTCATTTAGCAGATATTTCTCTATATTAAGATTATGCAGCAACTACCACCTTGAGGCTGAAGTTGATATTTATCTTCAAGTGTAATACCACCGATGGGTACAAGATGTCCTAAGTGAAAGCCTTAACTTTAATGAGTCAATCTTTTTCTTCAACAACTCATCCTAGGATTAATCTATAAATTCAGACCCTCTAGTAAGTGACGGGCTTGTCTGGTTTCCTTAATATACTTCGCCTGAACAGGGACTTGAACCCTGGACCCTCAGATTAAAAGTCTGATGCTCTACCGACTGAGCTATCCAGGCTCTGTGAGAAGCCTTCTGTGGAGGAAAAACTCAAGATCCCAAATAATATCTTAATACACTAGTTAATAATTTCATTTAGCAGATATTTCTCTATATTAAGATTATGCAGCAACTACCACCCTGAGGCTGAAGTTGATATTTATCTTCAAGTGTAATACCACCGATGGGTACAAGATGTCCTAAGTGAAAGCCTTAACTTTAATGAGTCAATCTTTTTCTTCAACAACTCATCCTAGGATTAATCTATAAATTCAGACCCTCTAGTAAGTGACGGGCTTGTCTGGTTTCCTTAATATACTTCGCCTGAACAGGGACTTGAACCCTGGACCCTCAGATTAAAAGTCTGATGCTCTACCGACTGAGCTATCCAGGCTCTGTGAGAAGCCTTCTGTGGAGGAAAAACTCAAGATCCCAAATAATATCTTAATACACTAGTTAATAATTTCATTTAGCAGATATTTCTCTATATTAAGATTATGCAGCAACTACCACCTTGAGGCTGAAGTTGATATGTATCTTCAAGTGTAATACCACCGATGGGTACAAGATGTCCTAAGTGAAAGCCTTAACTTTACTGAGTCAATCTTTTTCTTCAACAACTCATCCTAGGATTAATCTATAAATTCAGACCCTCTAGTAAGTGACGGGCTTGTCTGGTTTAATATACTACGCCTGAACAGGGACTTGAACCCTGGACCCTCAGATTAAAAGTCTGATGCTCTACCGACTGAGCTATCCAGGCTCTGTGAGAAGCCTTCTGTGGAGGAAAAACTCAAGATCCCAAATCATATAATAATACACCAGTTCATAATTTCATTTAACAGATGCTTTTATCCAAAGTGACGAACATCTGAGAGTTGATACAACAAAAGCAAGATTCTCGTCTAGTTTGACAGTAAGACACGTCATGGTAGCTACAACTAAACTCTGTTCACCTCATGCAAGAACATTTTTCTTTTCTTTTCCCAAAACTCTGACAATGGTAAAGTTTGTTCGGTCAAGTGTTCCAAGTTGAATCTAGCGAAGTTTACTGTTGGGTTTTACTTAAATTCCTCTATATTGCACCTCATCAGTAATTACCGCCTGGAGACTTAAGTCGATATGTAATACCACTGATGGCCACTAGATGTCCCAACTTTACTAGGTTTGTCTTCAACATCTCATTCTGGTCTCAATCTTTAAATTCAGACCCTCTAATAGGTGTGGGGCTTGTCTGGTTTAATATACTTCGCCTGAACAGGGACTTGAACCCTGGACCCTCAGATTAAAAGTCTGATGCTCTACCGACTGAGCTATCCAGGCTCTGTGAGAAGCCTTCTGTGGAGGAAAAACTCAAGATCCCAAATAATATCTTAATACACTAGTTAATAATTTCATTTAGCAGATATTTCTCTATATTAAGATTATGCAGCAACTACCACCTTGAGGCTAAAGTTGATATTTATCTTCAAGTGTAATACCACCGATGGGTACAAGATGTCCTAAGTGAAAGCCTTAACTTTAATGAGTCAATCTTTTTCTTCAACAACTCATCCTAGGATTAATCTATAAATTCAGACCCTCTAGTAAGTGACGGGCTTGTCTGGTTTCCTTAATATACTTCGCCTGAACAGGGACTTGAACCCTGGACCCTCAGATTAAAAGTCTGATGCTCTACCGACTGAGCTATCCAGGCTCTGTGAGAAGCCTTCTGTGGAGGAAAAACTCAAGATCCCAAATAATATCTTAATACACTAGTTAATAATTTCATTTAGCAGATATTTCTCTATATTAAGATTATGCAGCAACTACCACCTTGAGGCTGAAGTTGATATTTATCTTCAAGTGTAATACCACCGATGGGTACAAGATGTCCTAAGTGAAAGCCTTAACTTTACTGAGTCAATCTTTTTCTTCAACAACTCATCCTAGGATTAATCTATAAATTCAGACCCTCTAGTAAGTGACGGGCTTGTCTGGTTTCCTTAAATATACTTCGCCTGAACAGGGACTTGAACCCTGGACCCTCAGATTAAAAGTCTGATGCTCTACCGACTGAGCTATCCAGGCTCTGTGAGAAGCCTGCTGTGGAGGAAAAACTCAAGATCCCAAATCATATAATAATACACTAGTTAATAATTTCATTTAGCAGATATTACTCTATATTAACATTATGCAGCAACTACCACCTTGAGGCTGAAGTTGATATGTATCTTCAAGTGTAATACCACCGATGGGTACAAGATGTCCTAAGTGAAAGCCTTAACTTTACTGAGTCAATCTTTTTCTTCAACAACTCATCCTAGGATTAATCTATAAATTCAGACCCTCTAGTAAGTGACGGGCTTGTCTGGTTTAATATACTTCGCCTGAACAGGCGAAGTTGATATTTATTTATATTTATATTTATTTAAGTTGATATTTATCTTCAAGTGTAATACCACCGATGGGTACAAGATGTCCTAAGTGAAAGCCTTAACTTTAATGAGTCAATCTTTTTCTTCAACAACTCATCCTAGGATTAATCTATAAATTCAGACCCTCTAGTAAGTGACGGGCTTGTCTGGTTTAATATACTACGCCTGAACAGGGACTTGAACCCTGGACCCTCAGATTAAAAGTCTGATGCTCTACCGACTGAGCTATCCAGGCTCTGTGAGAAGCCTTCTGTGGAGGAAAAACTCAAGATCCCAAATCATATAATAATACACCAGTTCATAATTTCATTTAACAGATGCTTTTATCCAAAGTGACGAACATCTGAGAGTTGATACAACAAAAGCAAGATTCTCGTCTAGTTTGACAGTAAGACACGTCATGGTAGCTACAACTAAACTCTGTTCACCTCATGCAAGAACATTTTTCTTTTCTTTTCCCAAAACTCTGACAATGGTAAAGTTTGTTCGGTCAAGTGTTCCAAGTTGAATCTAGCGAAGTTTACTGTTGGGTTTTACTTAAATTCCTCTATATTGCACCTCATCAGTAATTACTGCCTGGAGAATTAAGTCGATATGTAATACCACTGATGGCCACTAGATGTCCCAACTTTACTAGGTTTGTCTTCAACATCTCATTCTGGTCTCAATCTTTAAATTCAGACCCTCTAATAGGTGTGGGGCTTGTCTGGTTTAATATACTTCGCCTGAACAGGGACTTGAACCCTGGACCCTCAGATTAAAAGTCTGATGCTCTACCGACTGAGCTATCCAGGCTCTGTGAGAAGCCTTCTGTGGAGGAAAAACTCAAGATCCCAAATAATATCTTAATACACTAGTTAATAATTTCATTTAGCAGATATTTCTCTATATTAAGATTATGCAGCAACTACCACCTTGCGGCTGAAGTTGATATGTATCTTCAAGTGTAATACCACCGATGGGTACAAGATGTCCTAAGTGAAAGCCTTAACTTTACTGAGTCAATCTTTTTCTTCAACAACTCATCCTAGGATTAATCTATAAATTCAGACCCTCTAGTAAGTGACGGGCTTGTCTGGTTTCCTTAATATACTTCGCCTGAACAGGGACTTGAACCCTGGACCCTCAGATTAAAAGTCTGATGCTCTACCGACTGAGCTATCCAGGCTCTGTGAGAAGCCTTCTGTGGAGGAAAAACTCAAGATCCCAAATCATATAATAATACACTAGTTAATAATTTCATTTAGCAGATATTTCTCTATATTAAGATTATGCAGCAACTACCACCTTGAGGCTGAAGTTGATATGTATCTTCAAGTGTAATACCACCGATGGGTACAAGATGTCCTAAGTGAAAGCCTTAACTTTACTGAGTCAATCTTTTTCTTCAACAACTCATCCTAGGATTAATCTATAAATTCAGACCCTCTAGTAAGTGACGGGCTTGTCTGGTTTAATATACTACGCCTGAACAGGGACTTGAACCCTGGACCCTCAGATTAAAAGTCTGATGCTCTACCGACTGAGCTATCCAGGCTCTGTGAGAAGCCTTCTGTGGAGGAAAAACTCAAGATCCCAAATAATATCTTAATACACTAGTTAATAATTTCATTTAGCAGATATTTCTCTATATTAAGATTATGCAGCAACTACCACCTTGCGGCTGAAGTTGATATTTATCTTCAAGTGTAATACCACCGATGGGTACAAGATGTCCTAAGTGAAAGCCTTAACTTTACTGAGTCAATCTTTTTCTTCAACAACTCATCCTAGGATTAATCTATGAATTCAAACCCTCTAGTAAGTGACGGGTTTGTCTGGTTTCCTTAATATACTTCGCCTGAACAGGGACTTGAACCCTGGACCCTCAGATTAAAAGTCTGATGCTCTACCGACTGAGCTATCCAGGCTCTGTGAGAAGCCTTCTGTGGAGGAAAAACTCAAGATCCCAAATAATATCTTAATACACTAGTTAATAATTTCATTTAGCAGATATTTCTCTATATTAAGATTATGCAGCAACTACCACCTTGAGGCTGAAGTTGATATTTATCCTCAAGTGTAATACCACCGATGGGTACAAGATGTCCTAAGTGAAAGCCTTAACTTTACTGAGTCAATCTTTTTCTTCAACAACTCATCCTAGGATTAATCTATGAATTCAAACCCTCTAGTAAGTGACGGGTTTGTCTGGTTTCCTTAATATACTTCGCCTGAACAGGGACTTGAACCCTGGACCCTCAGATTAAAAGTCTGATGCTCTACCGACTGAGCTATCCAGGCTCTGTGAGAAGCCTTCTGTGGAGGAAAAACTCAAGATCCCAAATCATATAATAATACACCAGTTCATAATTTCATTTAACAGATGCTTTTATCCAAAGTGACGAACATCTGAGAGTTGATACAACAAAAGCAAGATTCTCGTCTAGTTTGACAGTAAGACACGTCATGGTAGCTACAACTAAACTCTGTTCACCTCATGCAAGAACATTTTTCTTTTCTTTTCCCAAAACTCTGACAATGGTAAAGTTTGTTCGGTCAAGTGTTCCAAGTTGAATCTAGCGAAGTTTACTGTTGGGTTTTACTTAAATTCCTCTATATTGCACCTCATCAGTAATTACTGCCTGGAGACTTAAGTCGATATGTAATACCACTGATGGCCACTAGATGTCCCAACTTTACTAGGTTTGTCTTCAACATCTCATTCTGGTCTCAATCTTTAAATTCAGACCCTCTAATAGGTGTGGGGCTTGTCTGGTTTAATATACTTCGCCTGAACAGGGACTTGAACCCTGGACCCTCAGATTAAAAGTCTGATGCTCTACCGACTGAGCTATCCAGGCTCTGTGAGAAGCCTTCTGTGGAGGAAAAACTCAAGATCCCAAATAATATCTTAATACACTAGTTAATAATTAGCAGACGATAAAGTGATGAACATCTGAGAGTTTATACAATAAGAGCAAGATTAGCAAGATACTACCTTGACAGTATATTTCTTTTGGTAGCTTAAATTTCCTTCAGACACATCATAGCAGCTACAACTGAACTCTGTTCACCTCATGCAAGAACATTTTTGTTTTCTTTCCCCAAAAGTCTGACTGTGGTAAAGTTTGTTCATACAAATGTCCAAGGAAAAATTTACTTTTGGGTTTTGCTTTAATTTCTCTATATTAAGATTATGCAGCAACTACCACCTTGAGGCTGAAGTTGATATTTATCTTCAAGTGTAATACCACCGATGGGTACAAGATGTCCTAAGTGAAAGCCTTAACTTTACTGAGTCAATCTTTTTCTTCAACAACTCATCCTAGGATTAATCTATAAATTCAGACCCTCTAGTAAGTGACGGGTTTGTCTGGTTTCCTTAATATACTTCGCCTGAACAGGGACTTGAACCCTGGACCCTCAGATTAAAAGTCTGATGCTCTACCGACTGAGCTATCCAGGCTCTGTGAGAAGCCTTCTGTGGAGGAAAAACTCAAGATCCCAAATCATATAATAATACACCAGTTCATAATTTCATTTAACAGATGCTTTTATCCAAAGTGACGAACATCTGAGAGTTGATACAACAAAAGCAAGATTCTCGTCTAGTTTGACAGTAAGACACGTCATGGTAGCTACAACTAAACTCTGTTCACCTCATGCAAGAACATTTTTCTTTTCTTTTCCCAAAACTCTGACAATGGTAAAGTTTGTTCGGTCAAGTGTTCCAAGTTGAATCTAGCGAAGTTTACTGTTGGGTTTTACTTAAATTCCTCTATATTGCACCTCATCAGTAATTACTGCCTGGAGACTTAAGTCGATATGTAATACCACTGATGGCCACTAGATGTCCCAACTTTACTAGGTTTGTCTTCAACATCTCATTCTGGTCTCAATCTTTAAATTCAGACCCTCTAATAGGTGTGGGGCTTGTCTGGTTTAATATACTTCGCCTGAACAGGGACTTGAACCCTGGACCCTCAGATTAAAAGTCTGATGCTCTACCGACTGAGCTATCCAGGCTCTGTGAGAAGCCTTCTGTGGAGGAAAAACTCAAGATCCCAAATAATATCTTAATACACTAGTTAATAATTTCATTTAGCAGATATTTCTCTATATTAAGATTATGCAGCAACTACCACCTTGCGGTTGAAGTTGATATGTATCTTCAAGTGTAATACCACCGATGGGTACAAGATGTCCTAAGTGAAAGCCTTAACTTTACTGAGTCAATCTTTTTCTTCAACAACTCATCCTAGGATTAATCTATAAATTCAGATCCTCTAGTAAGTGACGGGCTTGTCTGGTTTCCTTAATATACTTCGCCTGAACAGGGACTTGAACCCTGGACCCTCAGATTAAAAGTCTGATGCTCTACCGACTGAGCTATCCAGGCTCTGTGAGAAGCCTTCTGTGGAGGAAAAACTCAAGATCCCAAATCATATAATAATACACTAGTTAATAATTTCATTTAGCAGATATTTCTCTATATTAAGATTATGCAGCAACTACCACCTTGAGGCTGAAGTTGATATGTATCTTCAAGTGTAATACCACCGATGGGTACAAGATGTCCTAAGTGAAAGCCTTAACTTTACTGAGTCAATCTTTTTCTTCAACAACTCATCCTAGGATTAATCTATAAATTCAGACCCTCTAGTAAGTGACGGGCTTGTCTGGTTTAATATACTACGCCTGAACAGGGACTTGAACCCTGGACCCTCAGATTAAAAGTCTGATGTTCTACCGACTGAGCTATCCAGGCTCTGTGAGAAGCCTTCTGTGGAGGAAAAACTCAAGATCCCAAATCATATAATAATACACCAGTTCATAATTTCATTTAACAGATGCTTTTATCCAAAGTGACGAACATCTGAGAGTTGATACAACAAAAGCAAGATTCTCGTCTAGTTTGACAGTAAGACACGTCATGGTAGCTACAACTGAACTCTGTTCACCTCATGCAAGAACATTTTTCTTTTCTTTTCCCAAAACTCTGACAATGGTAAAGTTTGTTCGGTCAAGTGTTCCAAGTTGAATCTAGCGAAGTTTACTGTTGGGTTTTACTTAAATTCCTCTATATTGCACCTCATCAGTAATTACTGCCTGGAGACTGGTTTAATATACTTCGCCTGAACAGGGACTTGAACCCTGGACCCTCAGATTAAAAGTCTGATGCTCTACCGACTGAGCTATCCAGGCTCTGTGAGAAGCCTTCTGTGGAGGAAAAACTCAAGATCCCAAATCATATATTAATACACCAGTTCATAATTTCATTTAGCAGACGATAAAGTGATGAACATCTGAGAGTTTATACAATAAGAGCAAGATTAGCAAGATACTACCTTGACAGTATATTTCTTTTGGTAGCTTAAATTTCCTTCAGACACATCATAGCAGCTACAACTGAACTCTGTTCACCTCATGCAAGAACATTTTTGTTTTCTTTCCCCAAAAGTCTGACTGTGGTAAAGTTTGTTCATACAAATGTCCAAGGAAAAATTTACTTTTGGGTTTTGCTTTAATTTCTCTATATTAAGATTATGCAGCAACTACCACCTTGAGGCTGAAGTTGATATTTATCTTCAAGTGTAATACCACCGATGGGTACAAGATGTCCTAAGTGAAAGCCTTAACTTTACTGAGTCAATCTTTTTCTTCAACAACTCATCCTAGGATTAATCTATAAATTCAGACCCTCTAGTAAGTGACGGGTTTGTCTGGTTTCCTTAATATACTTCGCCTGAACAGGGACTTGAACCCTGGACCCTCAGATTAAAAGTCAGATGCTCTACCGACTGAGCTATCCAGGCTCTGTGAGAAGAAAAAGTCAAGATCCCAAATCATATAATCATAGTCAAGATCCCAAATCATATAATAATACACTAGTTAATAATTTCATTTAGCAGATATTTCTCTATATTAAGATTATGCAGCAACTACCACCTTGCGGCTGAAGTTGATATGTATCTTCAAATGTAATACCACCGATGGGTACAAGATGTCCTAAGTGAAAGCCTTAACTTTACTGAGTCAATCAACAACTCATCCTAGGATTAATCTATAAATTCAGACCCTCTAGTAAGTGACGGGTTTGTCTGGTTTCCTTAATATACTTCGCCTGAACAGGGACTTGAACCCTGGACCCTCAGATTAAAAGTCTGATGCTCTACCGACTGAGCTATCCAGGCTCTGTGAGAAGCCTTCTGTGGAGGAAAAAATCAAGATCCCAAATCATATAATAATACACCAGTTCATAATTTCATTTAACAGATGCTTTTATCCAAAGTGACGAACATCTGAGAGTTGATACAACAAAAGCAAGATTCTCGTCTAGTTTGACAGTAAGACACGTCATGGTAGCTACAACTAAACTCTGTTCACCTCATGCAAGAACATTTTTCTTTTCTTTTCCCAAAACTCTGACAATGGTAAAGTTTGTTCGGTCAAGTGTTCCAAGTTGAATCTAGCGAAGTTTACTGTTGGGTTTTACTTAAATTCCTCTATATTGCACCTCATCAGTAATTACTGCCTGGAGACTTAAGTCGATATGTAATACCACTGATGGCCACTACATGTCCCAACTTTACTAGGTTTGTCTTCAACATCTCATTCTGGTCTCAATCTTTAAATTCAGACCCTCTAATAGGTGTGGGGCTTGTCTGGTTTAATATACTTCGCCTGAACAGGGACTTGAACCCTGGACCCTCAGATTAAAAGTCTGATGCTCTACCGACTGAGCTATCCAGGCTCTGTGAGAAGCCTTCTGTGGAGGAAAACCTTAAGATCCCAAATCATATAATAATACACTAGTTAATAATTTCATTTAGCAGATATTTCTCTATATTAAGATTATGCAGCAACTACCACCTTGAGGTTGAAGTTGATATGTATCTTCAAGTGTAATACCACTGATGGGTACAAGATGTCCTAAGTGAAAGCCTTAACTTTACTGAGTCAATCTTTTTCTTCAACAACTCATCCTAGGATTAATCTATAAATTCAGACCCTCTAGTAAGTGACGGGCTTGTCTGGTTTAATATACTTCGCCTGAACAGGGACTTGAACCCTGGACCCTCAGATTAAAAGTCTGATGCTCTACCGACTGAGCTATCCAGGCTCTGTGAGAAGCCTTCTGTGGAGGAAAAACTCAAGATCCCAAATCATATATTAATACACCAGTTCATAATTTCATTTAGCAGACGATAAAGTGATGAACATCTGAGAGTTTATACAATAAGAGCAAGATTAGCAAGATACTACCTTGACAGTATATTTCTTTTGGTAGCTTAAATTTCCTTCAGACACATCATAGCAGCTACAACTGAACTCTGTTCACCTCATGCAAGAACATTTTTGTTTTCTTTCCCCAAAAGTCTGACTGTGGTAAAGTTTGTTCATACAAATGTCCAAGGAAAAATTTACTTTTGGGTTTTGCTTTAATTTCTCTATATTAAGATTATGCAGCAACTACCACCTTGAGGCTGAAGTTGATATTTATCTTCAAGTGTAATACCACCGATGGGTACAAGATGTCCTAAGTGAAAGCCTTAACTTTACTGAGTCAATCTTTTTCTTCAACAACTCATCCTAGGATTAATCTATAAATTCAGACCCTCTAGTAAGTGACGGGTTTGTCTGGTTTCCTTAATATACTTCGCCTGAACAGGGACTTGAACCCTGGACCCTCAGATTAAAAGTCTGATGCTCTACCGACTGAGCTATCCAGGCTCTGTGAGAAGCCTTCTGTGGAGGAAAAAATCAAGATCCCAAATCATATAATAATACACCAGTTCATAATTTCATTTAACAGATGCTTTTATCCAAAGTGACGAACATCTGAGAGTTGATACAACAAAAGCAAGATTCTCGTCTAGTTTGACAGTAAGACACGTCATGGTAGCTACAACTAAACTCTGTTCACCTCATGCAAGAACATTTTTCTTTTCTTTTCCCAAAACTCTGACAATGGTAAAGTTTGTTCGGTCAAGTGTTCCAAGTTGAATCTAGCGAAGTTTACTGTTGGGTTTTACTTAAATTCCTCTATATTGCACCTCATCAGTAATTACTGCCTGGAGACTTAAGTCGATATGTAATACCACTGATGGCCACTACATGTCCCAACTTTACTAGGTTTGTCTTCAACATCTCATTCTGGTCTCAATCTTTAAATTCAGACCCTCTAATAGGTGTGGGGCTTGTCTGGTTTAATACACTTCGCCTGAACAGGGACTTGAACCCTGGACCCTCAGATTAAAAGTCTGATGCTCTACCGACTGAGCTATCCAGGCTCTGTGAGAAGCCTTCTGTGGAGGAAAACCTTAAGATCCCAAATCATATAATAATACACTAGTTAATAATTTCATTTAGCAGATATTTCTCTATATTAAGATTATGCAGCAACTACCACCTTGAGGTTGAAGTTGATATGTATCTTCAAGTGTAATACCACTGATGGGTACAAGATGTCCTAAGTGAAAGCCTTAACTTTACTGAGTCAATCTTTTTCTTCAACAACTCATCCTAGGATTAATCTATAAATTCAGACCCTCTAGTAAGTGACGGGCTTGTCTGGTTTAATATACTTCGCCTGAACAGGGACTTGAACCCTGGACCCTCAGATTAAAAGTCTGATGCTCTACCGACTGAGCTATCCAGGCTCTGTGAGAAGCCTTCTGTGGAGGAAAAACTCAAGATCCCAAATCATATATTAATACACCAGTTCATAATTTCATTTAGCAGACGATAAAGTGATGAACATCTGAGAGTTTATACAATAAGAGCAAGATTAGCAAGATACTACCTTGACAGTATATTTCTTTTGGTAGCTTAAATTTCCTTCAGACACATCATAGCAGCTACAACTGAACTCTGTTCACCTCATGCAAGAACATTTTTGTTTTCTTTCCCCAAAAGTCTGACTGTGGTAAAGTTTGTTCATACAAATGTCCAAGGAAAAATTTACTTTTGGGTTTTGCTTTAATTTCTCTATATTAAGATTATGCAGCAACTACCACCTTGAGGCTGAAGTTGATATTTATCTTCAAGTGTAATACCACCGATGGGTACAAGATGTCCTAAGTGAAAGCCTTAACTTTACTGAGTCAATCTTTTTCTTCAACAACTCATCCTAGGATTAATCTATAAATTCAGACCCTCTAGTAAGTGACGGGTTTGTCTGGTTTCCTTAATATACTTCGCCTGAACAGGGACTTGAACCCTGGACCCTCAGATTAAAAGTCAGATGCTCTACCGACTGAGCTATCCAGGCTCTGTGAGAAGAAAAAGTCAAGATCCCAAATCATATAATCATAGTCAAGATCCCAAATCATATAATAATACACTAGTTAATAATTTCATTTAGCAGATATTTCTCTATATTAAGATTATGCAGCAGCTACCACCTTGCGGCTGAAGTTGATATGTATCTTCAAATGTAATACCACCGATGGGTACAAGATGTCCTAAGTGAAAGCCTTAACTTTACTGAGTCAATCAACAACTCATCCTAGGATTAATCTATAAATTCCGACCCTCTAGTAAGTGACGGGTTTGTCTGGTTTCCTTAATATACTTCGCCTGAACAGGGACTTGAACCCTGGACCCTCAGATTAAAAGTCTGATGCTCTACCGACTGAGCTATCCAGGCTCTGTGAGAAGCCTTCTGTGGAGGAAAAAATCAAGATCCCAAATCATATAATAATACACCAGTTCATAATTTCATTTAACAGATGCTTTTATCCAAAGTGACGAACATCTGAGAGTTGATACAACAAAAGCAAGATTCTCGTCTAGTTTGACAGTAAGACACGTCATGGTAGCTACAACTGAACTCTGTTCACCTCATGCAAGAACATTTTTCTTTTCTTTTCCCAAAACTCTGACAATGGTAAAGTTTGTTCGGTCAAGTGTTCCAAGTTGAATCTAGCGAAGTTTACTGTTGGGTTTTACTTAAATTCCTCTATATTGCACCTCATCAGTAATTACTGCCTGGAGACTTAAGTCGATATGTAATACCACTGATGGCCACTAGATGTCCCAACTTTACTAGGTTTGTCTTCAACATCTCATTCTGGTCTCAATCTTTAAATTCAGACCCTCTAATAGGTGTGGGGCTTGTCTGGTTTAATATACTTCGCCTGAACAGGGACTTGAACCCTGGACCCTCAGATTAAAAGTCTGATGCTCTACCGACTGAGCTATCCAGGCTCTGTGAGAAGCCTTCTGTGGAGGAAAAACTCAAGATCCCAAATAATATCTTAATACACTAGTTAATAATTTCATTTAGCAGATATTTCTCTATATTAAGATTATGCAGCAACTACCACCTTGAGGCTGAAGTTGATATGTATCTTCAAGTGTAATACCACTGATGGGTACAAGATGTCCTAAGTGAAAGCCTTAACTTTACTGAGTCAATCTTTTTCTTCAACAACTCATCCTAGGATTAATCTATAAATTCAGACCCTCTAGTAAGTGACGGGTTTGTCTGGTTTCCTTAATATACTTCGCCTGAACAGGGACTTGAACCCTGGACCCTCAGATTAAAAGTCTGATGCTCTACCGACTGAGCTATCCAGGCTCTGTGAGAAGCCTTCTGTGGAGGAAAAAATCAAGATCCCAAATCATATAATAATACACCAGTTCATAATTTCATTTAACAGATGCTTTTATCCAAAGTGACGAACATCTGAGAGTTGATACAACAAAAGCAAGATTCTCGTCTAGTTTGACAGTAAGACACGTCATGGTAGCTACAACTAAACTCTGTTCACCTCATGCAAGAACATTTTTCTTTTCTTTTCCCAAAACTCTGACAATGGTAAAGTTTGTTCGGTCAAGTGTTCCAAGTTGAATCTAGCGAAGTTTACTGTTGGGTTTTACTTAAATTCCTCTATATTGCACCTCATCAGTAATTACTGCCTGGAGACTTAAGTCGATATGTAATACCACTGATGGCCACTAGATGTCCCAACTTTACTAGGTTTGTCTTCAACATCTCATTCTGGTCTCAATCTTTAAATTCAGACCCTCTAGTAAGTGACGGGCTTGTCTGGTTTCCTTAATATACTTCGCCTGAACAGGGACTTGAACCCTGGACCCTCAGATTAAAAGTCTGATGCTCTACCGACTGAGCTATCCAGGCTATGTGAGAAGCCTTCTGTGGAGGAAAAACTCAAGATCCCAAATAATATCTTAATACACTAGTTAATAATTTCATTTAGCAGATATTTCTCTATATTAAGATTATGCAGCAACTACCACCTTGAGGCTGAAGTTGATATGTATCTTCAAGTGTAATACCACTGATGGGTACAAGATGTCCTAAGTGAAAGCCTTAACTTTACTGAGTCAATCTTTTTCTTCAACAACTCATCCTAGGATTAATCTATAAATTCAGACCCTCTAGTAAGTGACGAGCTTGTCTGGTTTCCTTAATTTACTTCGCCTGAACAGGGACTTGAACCCTGGACCCTCAGATTAAAAGTCTGATGCTCTACCGACTGAGCTATCCAGGCTCTGTGAGAAGCCTTCTGTGGAGGAAAAACTCAACATCCCAAATCATATATTAATACACCAGTTCATAATTTCATTTAGCAGACGATAAAGTGATGAACATCTGAGAGTTTATACAATAAGAGCAAGATTAGCAAGATACTACCTTGACAGTATATTTCTTTTGGTAGCTTAAATCTCCTTCAGACACATCATAGCAGCTACAACTGAACTCTGTTCACCTCATGCAAGAACATTTTTGTTTTCTTTCCCCAAAAGTCTGACTGTGGTAAAGTTTGTTCATACAAATGTCCAAGGAAAAATTTACTTTTGGGTTTTGCTTTAATTTCTCTATATTAAGATTATGCAGCAACTACCACCTTGAGGCTGAAGTTGATATTTATCTTCAGGTGTAATACCACCGATGGGTACAAGATGTCCTAAGTGAAAGCCTTAACTTTACTGAGTCAATCTTTTTCTTCAACAACTCATCCTAGGATTAATCTATAAATTCAGACCCTCTAGTAAGTGACGGGTTTGTCTGGTTTCCTTAATATACTTCGCCTGAACAGGGACTTGAACCCTGGACCCTCAGATTAAAAGTCTGATGCTCTACCGACTGAGCTATCCAGGCTCTGTGAGAAGCCTTCTGTGGAGGAAAAACTCAAGATCCCAAATCATATAATAATACACTAGTTAATAATTTCATTTAGCAGATATTTCTCTATATTAAGATTATGCAGCAACTACCACCTTGAGGCTGAAGTTGATATGTATCTTCAAGTGTAATACCACCGATGGGTACAAGATGTCCTAAGTGAAAGCCTTAACTTTACTGAGTCAATCAACAACTCATCCTAGGATTAATCTATAAATTCAGACCCTCTAGTAATGATGGGTTTGTCTGGTTTCCCTAATATACTTCGCCTGAACAGGGACTTGAACCCTGGACCCTCAGATTAAAAGTCTGATGCTCTACCGACTGAGCTATCCAGGCTCTGTGAGAAGCCTTCTGCGGAGGAAAAAATCAAGATCCCAAATCATATAATAATACACCAGTTCATAATTTCATTTAACAGATGCTTTTATCCAAAGTGACGAACATCTGAGAGTTGATACAACAAAAGCAAGATTCTCGTCTAGTTTGACAGTAAGACACGTCATGGTAGCTACAACTAAACTCTGTTCACCTCATGCAAGAACATTTTTCTTTTCTTTTCCCAAAACTCTGACAATGGTAAAGTTTGTTCGGTCAAGTGTTCCAAGTTGAATCTAGCGAAGTTTACTGTTGGGTTTTACTTAAATTCCTCTATATTGCACCTCATCAGTAATTACTGCCTGGAGACTTAAGTCGATATGTAATACCACTGATGGCCACTACATGTCCCAACTTTACTAGGTTTGTCTTCAACATCTCATTCTGGTCTCAATCTTTAAATTCAGACCCTCTAATAGGTGTGGGGCTTGTCTGGTTTAATATACTTCGCCTGAACAGGGACTTGAACCCTGGACCCTCAGATTAAAAGTCTGATGCTCTACCGACTGAGCTATCCAGGCTCTGTGAGAAGCCTTCTGTGGAGGAAAAACTCAAGATCCCAAATAATATCTTAATACACTAGTTAATAATTTCATTTAGCAGATATTTCTCTATATTAAGATTATGCAGCAACTACCACCTTGAGGCTGAAGTTGATATGTATCTTCAAGTGTAATACCACTGATGGGTACAAGATGTCCTAAGTGAAAGCCTTAACTTTACTGAGTCAATCTTTTTCTTCAACAACTCATCCTAGGATTAATCTATAAATTCAGACCCTCTAGTAAGTGACGAGCTTGTCTGGTTTCCTTAATTTTCTTCACCTGAACAGGGACTTGAACCCTGGACCCTCAGATTAAAAGTCTGATGCTCTACCGACTGAGCTATCCAGGCTCTGTGAGAAGCCTTCTGTGGAGGAAAAACTCAAGATCCCAAATCATATATTAATACACCAGTTCATAATTTCATTTAGCAGACGATAAAGTGATGAACATCTGAGAGTTTATACAATAAGAGCAAGATTAGCAAGATACTACCTTGACAGTATATTTCTTTTGGTAGCTTAAATTTCCTTCAGACACATCATAGCAGCTACAACTGAACTCTGTTCACCTCATGCAAGAACATTTTTGTTTTCTTTCCCCAAAAGTCTGACTGTGGTAAAGTTTGTTCATACAAATGTCCAAGGAAAAATTTACTTTTGGGTTTTGCTTTAATTTCTCTATATTAAGATTATGCAGCAACTACCACCTTGAGGCTGAAGTTGATATGTATCTTCAAGTGTAATACCACTGATGGGTACAAGATGTCCTAAGTGAAAGCCTTAACTTTACTGAGTCAATCTTTTTCTTCAACAACTCATCCTAGGATTAATCTATAAATTCAGACCCTCTAGTAAGTGACGGGTTTGTCTGGTTTCCTTAATATACTTCGCCTGAACAGGGACTTGAACCCTGGACCCTCAGATTAAAAGTCTGATGCTCTACCGACTGAGCTATCCAGGCTCTGTGAGAAGCCTTCTGTGGAGGAAAAACTCAACATCCCAAATCATATATTAATACACCAGTTCATAATTTCATTTAGCAGACGATAAAGTGATGAACATCTGAGAGTTTATACAATAAGAGCAAGATTAGCAAGATACTACCTTGACAGTATATTTCTTTTGGTAGCTTAAATTTCCTTCAGACACATCATAGCAGCTACAACTGAACTCTGTTCACCTCATGCAAGAACATTTTTGTTTTCTTTCCCCAAAAGTCTGACTGTGGTAAAGTTTGTTCATACAAATGTCCAAGGAAAAATTTACTTTTGGGTTTTGCTTTAATTTCTCTATATTAAGATTATGCAGCAACTACCACCTTGAGGCTGAAGTTGATATTTATCTTCAGGTGTAATACCACCGATGGGTACAAGATGTCCTAAGTGAAAGCCTTAACTTTACTGAGTCAATCTTTTTCTTCAACAACTCATCCTAGGATTAATCTATAAATTCAGACCCTCTAGTAAGTGATGGGCTTGTCTGGTTTAATATACTTCGCCTGAACAGGGACTTGAACCCTGGACCCTCAGATTAAAAGTCTGATGCTCTACCGACTGAGCTATCCAGGCTCTGTGAGAAGCCTTCTGTGGAGGAAAAACTCAAGATCCCAAATCATATAATAATACACTAGTTAATAATTTCATTTAGCAGATATTTCTCTATATTAAGATTATGCAGCAACTACCACCTTGAGGCTGAAGTTGATATGTATCTTCAAGTGTAATACCACTGATGGGTACAAGATGTCCTAAGTGAAAGCCTTAACTTTACTGAGTCAATCTTTTTCTTCAACAACTCATCCTAGGATTAATCTATAAATTCAGACCCTCTAGTAAGTGACGAGCTTGTCTGGTTTCCTTAATTTTCTTCGCCTGAACAGGGACTTGAACCCTGGACCCTCAGATTAAAAGTCTGATGCTCTACCGACTGAGCTATCCAGGCTCTGTGAGAAGCCTTCTGTGGAGGAAAAACTCAACATCCCAAATCATATATTAATACACCAGTTCATAATTTCATTTAGCAGACGATAAAGTGATGAACATCTGAGAGTTTATACAATAAGAGCAAGATTAGCAAGATACTACCTTGACAGTATATTTCTTTTGGTAGCTTAAATTTCCTTCAGACACATCATAGCAGCTACAACTGAACTCTGTTCACCTCATGCAAGAACATTTTTGTTTTCTTTCCCCAAAAGTCTGACTGTGGTAAAGTTTGTTCATACAAATGTCCAAGGAAAAATTTACTTTTGGGTTTTGCTTTAATTTCTCTATATTAAGATTATGCAGCAACTACCACCTTGAGGCTGAAGTTGATATTTATCTTCAGGTGTAATACCACCGATGGGTACAAGATGTCCTAAGTGAAAGCCTTAACTTTACTGAGTCAATCTTTTTCTTCAACAACTCATCCTAGGATTAATCTATAAATTCAGACCCTCTAGTAAGTGACGGGTTTGTCTGGTTTCCTTAATATACTTCGCCTGAACAGGGACTTGAACCCTGGACCCTCAGATTAAAAGTCTGATGCTCTACCGACTGAGCTATCCAGGCTCTGTGAGAAGCCTTCTGTGGAGGAAAAACTCAAGATCCCAAATCATATAATAATACACTAGTTAATAATTTCATTTAGCAGATATTTCTCTATATTAAGATTATGCAGCAACTACCACCTTGAGGCTGAAGTTGATATGTATCTTCAAGTGTAATACCACCGATGGGTACAAGATGTCCTAAGTGAAAGCCTTAACTTTACTGAGTCAATCAACAACTCATCCTAGGATTAATCTATAAATTCAGACCCTCTAGTAATGATGGGTTTGTCTGGTTTCCCTAATATACTTCGCCTGAACAGGGACTTGAACCCTGGACCCTCAGATTAAAAGTCTGATGCTCTACCGACTGAGCTATCCAGGCTCTGTGAGAAGCCTTCTGCGGAGGAAAAAATCAAGATCCCAAATCATATAATAATACACCAGTTCATAATTTCATTTAACAGATGCTTTTATCCAAAGTGACGAACATCTGAGAGTTGATACAACAAAAGCAAGATTCTCGTCTAGTTTGACAGTAAGACACGTCATGGTAGCTACAACTAAACTCTGTTCACCTCATGCAAGAACATTTTTCTTTTCTTTTCCCAAAACTCTGACAATGGTAAAGTTTGTTCGGTCAAGTGTTCCAAGTTGAATCTAGCGAAGTTTACTGTTGGGTTTTACTTAAATTCCTCTATATTGCACCTCATCAGTAATTACTGCCTGGAGACTTAAGTCGATATGTAATACCACTGATGGCCACTACATGTCCCAACTTTACTAGGTTTGTCTTCAACATCTCATTCTGGTCTCAATCTTTAAATTCAGACCCTCTAATAGGTGTGGGGCTTGTCTGGTTTAATATACTTCGCCTGAACAGGGACTTGAACCCTGGACCCTCAGATTAAAAGTCTGATGCTCTACCGACTGAGCTATCCAGGCTCTGTGAGAAGCCTTCTGTGGAGGAAAAACTCAAGATCCCAAATAATATCTTAATACACTAGTTAATAATTTCATTTAGCAGATATTTCTCTATATTAAGATTATGCAGCAACTACCACCTTGAGGCTGAAGTTGATATGTATCTTCAAGTGTAATACCACTGATGGGTACAAGATGTCCTAAGTGAAAGCCTTAACTTTACTGAGTCAATCTTTTTCTTCAACAACTCATCCTAGGATTAATCTATAAATTCAGACCCTCTAGTAAGTGACGAGCTTGTCTGGTTTCCTTAATTTTCTTCGCCTGAACAGGGACTTGAACCCTGGACCCTCAGATTAAAAGTCTGATGCTCTACCGACTGAGCTATCCAGGCTCTGTGAGAAGCCTTCTGTGGAGGAAAAACTCAACATCCCAAATCATATATTAATACACCAGTTCATAATTTCATTTAGCAGACGATAAAGTGATGAACATCTGAGAGTTTATACAATAAGAGCAAGATTAGCAAGATACTACCTTGACAGTATATTTCTTTTGGTAGCTTAAATTTCCTTCAGACACATCATAGCAGCTACAACTGAACTCTGTTCACCTCATGCAAGAACATTTTTGTTTTCTTTCCCCAAAAGTCTGACTGTGGTAAAGTTTGTTCATACAAATGTCCAAGGAAAAATTTACTTTTGGGTTTTGCTTTAATTTCTCTATATTAAGATTATGCAGCAACTACCACCTTGAGGCTGAAGTTGATATTTATCTTCAAGTGTAATACCACCGATGGGTACAAGATGTCCTAAGTGAAAGCCTTAACTTTACTGAGTCAATCTTTTTCTTCAACAACTCATCCTAGGATTAATCTATAAATTCAGACCCTCTAGTAAGTGACGGGTTTGTCTGGTTTCCTTAATATACTTCGCCTGAACAGGGACTTGAACCCTGGACCCTCAGATTAAAAGTCAGATGCTCTACCGACTGAGCTATCCAGGCTCTGTGAGAAGAAAAAGTCAAGATCCCAAATCATATAATCATAGTCAAGATCCCAAATCATATAATAATACACTAGTTAATAATTTCATTTAGCAGATATTTCTCTATATTAAGATTATGCAGCAGCTACCACCTTGCGGCTGAAGTTGATATGTATCTTCAAATGTAATACCACCGATGGGTACAAGATGTCCTAAGTGAAAGCCTTAACTTTACTGAGTCAATCAACAACTCATCCTAGGATTAATCTATAAATTCAGACCCTCTAGTAAGTGACGGGTTTGTCTGGTTTCCTTAATATACTTCGCCTGAACAGGGACTTGAACCCTGGACCCTCAGATTAAAAGTCTGATGCTCTACCGACTGAGCTATCCAGGCTCTGTGAGAAGCCTTCTGTGGAGGAAAAAATCAAGATCCCAAATCATATAATAATACACCAGTTCATAATTTCATTTAACAGATGCTTTTATCCAAAGTGACGAACATCTGAGAGTTGATACAACAAAAGCAAGATTCTCGTCTAGTTTGACAGTAAGACACGTCATGGTAGCTACAACTGAACTCTGTTCACCTCATGCAAGAACATTTTTCTTTTCTTTTCCCAAAACTCTGACAATGGTAAAGTTTGTTCGGTCAAGTGTTCCAAGTTGAATCTAGCGAAGTTTACTGTTGGGTTTTACTTAAATTCCTCTATATTGCACCTCATCAGTAATTACTGCCTGGAGACTTAAGTCGATATGTAATACCACTGATGGCCACTAGATGTCCCAACTTTACTAGGTTTGTCTTCAACATCTCATTCTGGTCTCAATCTTTAAATTCAGACCCTCTAGTAAGTGACGGGCTTGTCTGGTTTCCTTAATATACTTCGCCTGAACAGGGACTTGAACCCTGGACCCTCAGATTAAAAGTCTGATGCTCTACCGACTGAGCTATCCAGGCTCTGTGAGAAGCCTTCTGTGGAGGAAAAACTCAAGATCCCAAATAATATCTTAATACACTAGTTAATAATTTCATTTAGCAGATATTTCTCTATATTAAGATTATGCAGCAACTACCACCTTGAGGCTGAAGTTGATATGTATCTTCAAGTGTAATACCACCGATGGGTACAAGATGTCCTAAGTGAAAGCCTTAACTTTACTGAGTCAATCAACAACTCATCCTAGGATTAATCTATAAATTCAGACCCTCTAGTAATGATGGGTTTGTCTGGTTTCCCTAATATACTTCGCCTGAACAGGGACTTGAACCCTGGACCCTCAGATTAAAAGTCTGATGCTCTACCGACTGAGCTATCCAGGCTCTGTGAGAAGCCTTCTGCGGAGGAAAAAATCAAGATCCCAAATCATATAATAATACACCAGTTCATAATTTCATTTAACAGATGCTTTTATCCAAAGTGACGAACATCTGAGAGTTGATACAACAAAAGCAAGATTCTCGTCTAGTTTGACAGTAAGACACGTCATGGTAGCTACAACTAAACTCTGTTCACCTCATGCAAGAACATTTTTCTTTTCTTTTCCCAAAACTCTGACAATGGTAAAGTTTGTTCGGTCAAGTGTTCCAAGTTGAATCTAGCGAAGTTTACTGTTGGGTTTTACTTAAATTCCTCTATATTGCACCTCATCAGTAATTACCGCCTGGAGACTTAAGTCGATATGTATTTTGAAGTGTAATACCAGTGATGGCCACTTGATGTCCCAACTTTACTAGGTTTGTCTTCAACATCTCATTCTGGTCTCAATCTTTAAATTCAGACCCTCTAATAGGTGTGGGGCTTGTCTGGTTTAATATACTTCGCCTGAACAGGGACTTGAACCCTGGACCCTCAGATTAAAAGTCTGATGCTCTACCGACTGAGCTATCCAGGCTCTGTGAGAAGCCTTCTGTGGAGGAAAAACTCAAGATCCCAAATAATATCTTAATACACTAGTTAATAATTTCATTTAGCAGATATTTCTCTATATTAAGATTATGCAGCAACTACCACCTTGAGGCTGAAGTTGATATGTATCTTCAAGTGTAATACCACTGATGGGTACAAGATGTCCTAAGTGAAAGCCTTAACTTTACTGAGTCAATCTTTTTCTTCAACAACTCATCCTAGGATTAATCTATAAATTCAGACCCTCTAGTAAGTGACGAGCTTGTCTGGTTTCCTTAATTTTCTTCGCCTGAACAGGGACTTGAACCCTGGACCCTCAGATTAAAAGTCTGATGCTCTACCGACTGAGCTATCCAGGCTCTGTGAGAAGCCTTCTGTGGAGGAAAAACTCAACATCCCAAATCATATATTAATACACCAGTTCATAATTTCATTTCATTTAGCAGACGATAAAGTGATGAACATCTGAGAGTTTATACAATAAGAGCAAGATTAGCAAGATACTACCTTGACAGTATATTTCTTTTGGTAGCTTAAATTTCCTTCAGACACATCATAGCAGCTACAACTGAACTCTGTTCACCTCATGCAAGAACATTTTTGTTTTCTTTCCCCAAAAGTCTGACTGTGGTAAAGTTTGTTCATACAAATGTCCAAGGAAAAATTTACTTTTGGGTTTTGCTTTAATTTCTCTATATTAAGATTATGCAGCAACTACCACCTTGAGGCTGAAGTTGATATTTATCTTCAAGTGTAATACCACCGATGGGTACAAGATGTCCTAAGTGAAAGCCTTAACTTTACTGAGTCAATCTTTTTCTTCAACAACTCATCCTAGGATTAATCTATAAATTCAGACCCTCTAGTAAGTGACGGGTTTGTCTGGTTTCCTTAATATACTTCGCCTGAACAGGGACTTGAACCCTGGACCCTCAGATTAAAAGTCAGATGCTCTACCGACTGAGCTATCCAGGCTCTGTGAGAAGAAAAAGTCAAGATCCCAAATCATATAATCATAGTCAAGATCCCAAATCATATAATAATACACTAGTTAATAATTTCATTTAGCAGATATTTCTCTATATTAAGATTATGCAGCAGCTACCACCTTGCGGCTGAAGTTGATATGTATCTTCAAATGTAATACCACCGATGGGTACAAGATGTCCTAAGTGAAAGCCTTAACTTTACTGAGTCAATCAACAACTCATCCTAGGATTAATCTATAAATTCAGACCCTCTAGTAAGTGACGGGTTTGTCTGGTTTCCTTAATATACTTCGCCTGAACAGGGACTTGAACCCTGGACCCTCAGATTAAAAGTCTGATGCTCTACCGACTGAGCTATCCAGGCTCTGTGAGAAGCCTTCTGTGGAGGAAAAAATCAAGATCCCAAATCATATAATAATACACCAGTTCATAATTTCATTTAACAGATGCTTTTATCCAAAGTGACGAACATCTGAGAGTTGATACAACAAAAGCAAGATTCTCGTCTAGTTTGACAGTAAGACACGTCATGGTAGCTACAACTGAACTCTGTTCACCTCATGCAAGAACATTTTTCTTTTCTTTTCCCAAAACTCTGACAATGGTAAAGTTTGTTCGGTCAAGTGTTCCAAGTTGAATCTAGCGAAGTTTACTGTTGGGTTTTACTTAAATTCCTCTATATTGCACCTCATCAGTAATTACTGCCTGGAGACTTAAGTCGATATGTAATACCACTGATGGCCACTAGATGTCCCAACTTTACTAGGTTTGTCTTCAACATCTCATTCTGGTCTCAATCTTTAAATTCAGACCCTCTAGTAAGTGACGGGCTTGTCTGGTTTCCTTAATATACTTCGCCTGAACAGGGACTTGAACCCTGGACCCTCAGATTAAAAGTCTGATGCTCTACCGACTGAGCTATCCAGGCTCTGTGAGAAGCCTTCTGTGGAGGAAAAACTCAAGATCCCAAATAATATCTTAATACACTAGTTAATAATTTCATTTAGCAGATATTTCTCTATATTAAGATTATGCAGCAACTACCACCTTGAGGCTGAAGTTGATATGTATCTTCAAGTGTAATACCACTGATGGGTACAAGATGTCCTAAGTGAAAGCCTTAACTTTACTGAGTCAATCTTTTTCTTCAACAACTCATCCTAGGATTAATCTATAAATTCAGACCCTCTAGTAAGTGACGAGCTTGTCTGGTTTCCTTAATTTTCTTCGCCTGAACAGGGACTTGAACCCTGGACCCTCAGATTAAAAGTCTGATGCTCTACCGACTGAGCTATCCAGGCTCTGTGAGAAGCCTTCTGTGGAGGAAAAACTCAACATCCCAAATCATATATTAATACACCAGTTCATAATTTCATTTAGCAGACGATAAAGTGATGAACATCTGAGAGTTTATACAATAAGAGCAAGATTAGCAAGATACTACCTTGACAGTATATTTCTTTTGGTAGCTTAAATTTCCTTCAGACACATCATAGCAGCTACAACTGAACTCTGTTCACCTCATGCAAGAACATTTTTGTTTTCTTTCCCCAAAAGTCTGACTGTGGTAAAGTTTGTTCATACAAATGTCCAAGGAAAAATTTACTTTTGGGTTTTGCTTTAATTTCTCTATATTAAGATTATGCAGCAACTACCACCTTGAGGCTGAAGTTGATATGTATCTTCAAGTGTAATAGCACCGATGGGTACAAGATGTCCTAAGTGAAAGCCTTAACTTTACTGAGTCAATCTTTTTCTTCAACAACTCATCCTTGGATTAATCTATAAATTCAGACCCTCTAGTAAGTGACGGGCTTGTCTGGTTTAATATACTTCGCCTGAACAGGGACTTGAACCCTGGACCCTCAGATTAAAAGTCTGATGCTCTACCGACTGAGCTATCCAGGCTCTGTGAGAAGCCTTCTGTGGAGGAAAAACTCAAGATCCCAAATAATATCTTAATACACTAGTTAATAATTTCATTTAGCAGATATTTCTCTATATTAAGATTATGCAGCAACTACCACCTTGAGGCTGAAGTTGATATTTATCTTCAAGTGTAATACCACCGATGGGTACAAGATGTCCTAAGTGAAAGCCTTAACTTTACTGAGTCAATCTTTTTCTTCAACAACTCATCCTAGGATTAATCTATAAATTCAGACCCTCTAGTAAGTGACAGGCTTGTCTGGTTTCCTTAATATACTTTGCCTGAACAGGGACTTGAACCCTGGACCCTCAGATTAAAAGTCTGATGCTCTACCGACTGAGCTATCCAGGCTCTGTGAGAAGCCTTCTGTGGAGGAAAAACTCAACATCCCAAATCATATATTAATACACCAGTTCATAATTTCATTTAGCAGACGATAAAGTGATGAACATCTGAGAGTTTATACAATAAAAGCAAGATTAGCAAGATACTACCTTGACAGTATATTTCTTTTGGTAGCTTAAATCTCCTTCAGACACATCATGGCAGCTACAACTGAACTCTGTTCACCTCATGCAAGAACATTTTTGTTTTCTTTCCCCAAAAGTCTGACTGTGGTAAAGTTTGTTCATACAAATGTCCAAGGAAAAATTTACTTTTGGGTTTTGCTTTAATTTCTCTATATTAAGATTATGCAGCAACTACCACCTTGAGGCTGAAGTTGATATGTATCTTCAAGTGTAATACCACCGATGGGTACAAGATGTCCTAAGTGAAAGCCTTAACTTTACTGAGTCAATCTTTTTCTTCAACAACTCATCCTAGGATTAATCTATAAATTCAGACCCTCTAGTAAGTGACGGGCTTGTCTGGTTTAATATACTACGCCTGAACAGGGACTTGAACCCTGGACCTTCAGATTAAAAGTCTGATGCTCTACCGACTGAGCTATCCAGGCTCTGTGAGAAGCCTTCTGTGGAGGAAAAACTCAAGATCCCAAATCATATAATAATACACCAGTTCATAATTTCATTTAGCAGATGCTTTTATCCAAAGTGACGAACATCTGAGAGTTGATACAACAAAAGCAAGATTCTCGTCTAGTTTGACAGTAAGACACGTCATGGTAGCTACAACTAAACTCTGTTCACCTCATGCAAGAACATTTTTCTTTTCTTTTCCCAAAACTCTGACAATGGTAAAGTTTGTTCGGTCAAGTGTTCCAAGTTGAATCTAGCGAAGTTTACTGTTGGGTTTTACTTAAATTCCTCTATATTGCACCTCATCGGTAATTACCGCCTGGAGACTTAAGTCGATATGTAATACCACTGATGGCCACTACATGTCCCAACTTTACTAGGTTTGTCTTCAACATCTCATTCTGGTCTCAATCTTTAAATTCAGACCCTCTAATAGGTGTGGGGCTTGTCTGGTTTAATATACTTCGCCTGAACAGGGACTTGAACCCTGGACCCTCAGATTAAAAGTCTGATGCTCTACCGACTGAGCTATCCAGGCTCTGTGAGAAGCCTTCTGTGGAGGAAAAACTCAAGATCCCAAATAATATCTTAATACACTAGTTAATAATTTCATTTAGCAGATATTTCTCTATATTAAGATTATGCAGCAACTACCACCTTGAGGCTGAAGTTGATATGTATCTTCAAGTGTAATACCACTGATGGGTACAAGATGTCCTAAGTGAAAGCCTTAACTTTACTGAGTCAATCTTTTTCTTCAACAACTCATCCTAGGATTAATCTATAAATTCAGACCCTCTAGTAAGTGACGAGCTTGTCTGGTTTCCTTAATTTTCTTCGCCTGAACAGGGACTTGAACCCTGGACCCTCAGATTAAAAGTCTGATGCTCTACCGACTGAGCTATCCAGGCTCTGTGAGAAGCCTTCTGTGGAGGAAAAACTCAACATCCCAAATCATATATTAATACACCAGTTCATAATTTCATTTAGCAGACGATAAAGTGATGAACATCTGAGAGTTTATACAATAAGAGCAAGATTAGCAAGATACTACCTTGACAGTATATTTCTTTTGGTAGCTTAAATTTCCTTCAGACACATCATAGCAGCTACAACTGAACTCTGTTCACCTCATGCAAGAACATTTTTGTTTTCTTTCCCCAAAAGTCTGACTGTGGTAAAGTTTGTTCATACAAATGTCCAAGGAAAAATTTACTTTTGGGTTTTGCTTTAATTTCTCTATATTAAGATTATGCAGCAACTACCACCTTGAGGCTGAAGTTGATATTTATCTTCAAGTGTAATACCACCGATGGGTACAAGATGTCCTAAGTGAAAGCCTTAACTTTACTGAGTCAATCTTTTTCTTCAACAACTCATCCTAGGATTAATCTATAAATTCAGACCCTCTAGTAAGTGACGGGTTTGTCTGGTTTCCTTAATATACTTCGCCTGAACAGGGACTTGAACCCTGGACCCTCAGATTAAAAGTCAGATGCTCTACCGACTGAGCTATCCAGGCTCTGTGAGAAGAAAAAGTCAAGATCCCAAATCATATAATCATAGTCAAGATCCCAAATCATATAATAATACACTAGTTAATAATTTCATTTAGCAGATATTTCTCTATATTAAGATTATGCAGCAGCTACCACCTTGCGGCTGAAGTTGATATGTATCTTCAAATGTAATACCACCGATGGGTACAAGATGTCCTAAGTGAAAGCCTTAACTTTACTGAGTCAATCAACAACTCATCCTAGGATTAATCTATAAATTCAGACCCTCTAGTAAGTGACGGGTTTGTCTGGTTTCCTTAATATACTTCGCCTGAACAGGGACTTGAACCCTGGACCCTCAGATTAAAAGTCTGATGCTCTACCGACTGAGCTATCCAGGCTCTGTGAGAAGCCTTCTGTGGAGGAAAAAATCAAGATCCCAAATCATATAATAATACACCAGTTCATAATTTCATTTAACAGATGCTTTTATCCAAAGTGACGAACATCTGAGAGTTGATACAACAAAAGCAAGATTCTCGTCTAGTTTGACAGTAAGACACGTCATGGTAGCTACAACTGAACTCTGTTCACCTCATGCAAGAACATTTTTCTTTTCTTTTCCCAAAACTCTGACAATGGTAAAGTTTGTTCGGTCAAGTGTTCCAAGTTGAATCTAGCGAAGTTTACTGTTGGGTTTTACTTAAATTCCTCTATATTGCACCTCATCAGTAATTACTGCCTGGAGACTTAAGTCGATATGTAATACCACTGATGGCCACTAGATGTCCCAACTTTACTAGGTTTGTCTTCAACATCTCATTCTGGTCTCAATCTTTAAATTCAGACCCTCTAGTAAGTGACGGGCTTGTCTGGTTTCCTTAATATACTTCGCCTGAACAGGGACTTGAACCCTGGACCCTCAGATTAAAAGTCTGATGCTCTACCGACTGAGCTATCCAGGCTCTGTGAGAAGCCTTCTGTGGAGGAAAAACTCAAGATCCCAAATAATATCTTAATACACTAGTTAATAATTTCATTTAGCAGATATTTCTCTATATTAAGATTATGCAGCAACTACCACCTTGAGGCTGAAGTTGATATGTATCTTCAAGTGTAATACCACCGATGGGTACAAGATGTCCTAAGTGAAAGCCTTAACTTTACTGAGTCAATCAACAACTCATCCTAGGATTAATCTATAAATTCAGACCCTCTAGTAATGATGGGTTTGTCTGGTTTCCCTAATATACTTCGCCTGAACAGGGACTTGAACCCTGGACCCTCAGATTAAAAGTCTGATGCTCTACCGACTGAGCTATCCAGGCTCTGTGAGAAGCCTTCTGCGGAGGAAAAAATCAAGATCCCAAATCATATAATAATACACCAGTTCATAATTTCATTTAACAGATGCTTTTATCCAAAGTGACGAACATCTGAGAGTTGATACAACAAAAGCAAGATTCTCGTCTAGTTTGACAGTAAGACACGTCATGGTAGCTACAACTAAACTCTGTTCACCTCATGCAAGAACATTTTTCTTTTCTTTTCCCAAAACTCTGACAATGGTAAAGTTTGTTCGGTCAAGTGTTCCAAGTTGAATCTAGCGAAGTTTACTGTTGGGTTTTACTTAAATTCCTCTATATTGCACCTCATCAGTAATTACCGCCTGGAGACTTAAGTCGATATGTATTTTGAAGTGTAATACCAGTGATGGCCACTTGATGTCCCAACTTTACTAGGTTTGTCTTCAACATCTCATTCTGGTCTCAATCTTTAAATTCAGACCCTCTAATAGGTGTGGGGCTTGTCTGGTTTAATATACTTCGCCTGAACAGGGACTTGAACCCTGGACCCTCAGATTAAAAGTCTGATGCTCTACCGACTGAGCTATCCAGGCTCTGTGAGAAGCCTTCTGTGGAGGAAAAACTCAAGATCCCAAATAATATCTTAATACACTAGTTAATAATTTCATTTAGCAGATATTTCTCTATATTAAGATTATGCAGCAACTACCACCTTGAGGCTGAAGTTGATATGTATCTTCAAGTGTAATACCACTGATGGGTACAAGATGTCCTAAGTGAAAGCCTTAACTTTACTGAGTCAATCTTTTTCTTCAACAACTCATCCTAGGATTAATCTATAAATTCAGACCCTCTAGTAAGTGACGAGCTTGTCTGGTTTCCTTAATTTTCTTCGCCTGAACAGGGACTTGAACCCTGGACCCTCAGATTAAAAGTCTGATGCTCTACCGACTGAGCTATCCAGGCTCTGTGAGAAGCCTTCTGTGGAGGAAAAACTCAACATCCCAAATCATATATTAATACACCAGTTCATAATTTCATTTCATTTAGCAGACGATAAAGTGATGAACATCTGAGAGTTTATACAATAAGAGCAAGATTAGCAAGATACTACCTTGACAGTATATTTCTTTTGGTAGCTTAAATTTCCTTCAGACACATCATAGCAGCTACAACTGAACTCTGTTCACCTCATGCAAGAACATTTTTGTTTTCTTTCCCCAAAAGTCTGACTGTGGTAAAGTTTGTTCATACAAATGTCCAAGGAAAAATTTACTTTTGGGTTTTGCTTTAATTTCTCTATATTAAGATTATGCAGCAACTACCACCTTGAGGCTGAAGTTGATATTTATCTTCAAGTGTAATACCACCGATGGGTACAAGATGTCCTAAGTGAAAGCCTTAACTTTACTGAGTCAATCTTTTTCTTCAACAACTCATCCTAGGATTAATCTATAAATTCAGACCCTCTAGTAAGTGACGGGTTTGTCTGGTTTCCTTAATATACTTCGCCTGAACAGGGACTTGAACCCTGGACCCTCAGATTAAAAGTCAGATGCTCTACCGACTGAGCTATCCAGGCTCTGTGAGAAGAAAAAGTCAAGATCCCAAATCATATAATCATAGTCAAGATCCCAAATCATATAATAATACACTAGTTAATAATTTCATTTAGCAGATATTTCTCTATATTAAGATTATGCAGCAGCTACCACCTTGCGGCTGAAGTTGATATGTATCTTCAAATGTAATACCACCGATGGGTACAAGATGTCCTAAGTGAAAGCCTTAACTTTACTGAGTCAATCAACAACTCATCCTAGGATTAATCTATAAATTCAGACCCTCTAGTAAGTGACGGGTTTGTCTGGTTTCCTTAATATACTTCGCCTGAACAGGGACTTGAACCCTGGACCCTCAGATTAAAAGTCTGATGCTCTACCGACTGAGCTATCCAGGCTCTGTGAGAAGCCTTCTGTGGAGGAAAAAATCAAGATCCCAAATCATATAATAATACACCAGTTCATAATTTCATTTAACAGATGCTTTTATCCAAAGTGACGAACATCTGAGAGTTGATACAACAAAAGCAAGATTCTCGTCTAGTTTGACAGTAAGACACGTCATGGTAGCTACAACTGAACTCTGTTCACCTCATGCAAGAACATTTTTCTTTTCTTTTCCCAAAACTCTGACAATGGTAAAGTTTGTTCGGTCAAGTGTTCCAAGTTGAATCTAGCGAAGTTTACTGTTGGGTTTTACTTAAATTCCTCTATATTGCACCTCATCAGTAATTACTGCCTGGAGACTTAAGTCGATATGTAATACCACTGATGGCCACTAGATGTCCCAACTTTACTAGGTTTGTCTTCAACATCTCATTCTGGTCTCAATCTTTAAATTCAGACCCTCTAGTAAGTGACGGGCTTGTCTGGTTTCCTTAATATACTTCGCCTGAACAGGGACTTGAACCCTGGACCCTCAGATTAAAAGTCTGATGCTCTACCGACTGAGCTATCCAGGCTCTGTGAGAAGCCTTCTGTGGAGGAAAAACTCAAGATCCCAAATAATATCTTAATACACTAGTTAATAATTTCATTTAGCAGATATTTCTCTATATTAAGATTATGCAGCAACTACCACCTTGAGGCTGAAGTTGATATGTATCTTCAAGTGTAATACCACTGATGGGTACAAGATGTCCTAAGTGAAAGCCTTAACTTTACTGAGTCAATCTTTTTCTTCAACAACTCATCCTAGGATTAATCTATAAATTCAGACCCTCTAGTAAGTGACGAGCTTGTCTGGTTTCCTTAATTTTCTTCGCCTGAACAGGGACTTGAACCCTGGACCCTCAGATTAAAAGTCTGATGCTCTACCGACTGAGCTATCCAGGCTCTGTGAGAAGCCTTCTGTGGAGGAAAAACTCAACATCCCAAATCATATATTAATACACCAGTTCATAATTTCATTTAGCAGACGATAAAGTGATGAACATCTGAGAGTTTATACAATAAGAGCAAGATTAGCAAGATACTACCTTGACAGTATATTTCTTTTGGTAGCTTAAATTTCCTTCAGACACATCATAGCAGCTACAACTGAACTCTGTTCACCTCATGCAAGAACATTTTTGTTTTCTTTCCCCAAAAGTCTGACTGTGGTAAAGTTTGTTCATACAAATGTCCAAGGAAAAATTTACTTTTGGGTTTTGCTTTAATTTCTCTATATTAAGATTATGCAGCAACTACCACCTTGAGGCTGAAGTTGATATGTATCTTCAAGTGTAATAGCACCGATGGGTACAAGATGTCCTAAGTGAAAGCCTTAACTTTACTGAGTCAATCTTTTTCTTCAACAACTCATCCTTGGATTAATCTATAAATTCAGACCCTCTAGTAAGTGACGGGCTTGTCTGGTTTAATATACTTCGCCTGAACAGGGACTTGAACCCTGGACCCTCAGATTAAAAGTCTGATGCTCTACCGACTGAGCTATCCAGGCTCTGTGAGAAGCCTTCTGTGGAGGAAAAACTCAAGATCCCAAATAATATCTTAATACACTAGTTAATAATTTCATTTAGCAGATATTTCTCTATATTAAGATTATGCAGCAACTACCACCTTGAGGCTGAAGTTGATATTTATCTTCAAGTGTAATACCACCGATGGGTACAAGATGTCCTAAGTGAAAGCCTTAACTTTACTGAGTCAATCTTTTTCTTCAACAACTCATCCTAGGATTAATCTATAAATTCAGACCCTCTAGTAAGTGACAGGCTTGTCTGGTTTCCTTAATATACTTTGCCTGAACAGGGACTTGAACCCTGGACCCTCAGATTAAAAGTCTGATGCTCTACCGACTGAGCTATCCAGGCTCTGTGAGAAGCCTTCTGTGGAGGAAAAACTCAACATCCCAAATCATATATTAATACACCAGTTCATAATTTCATTTAGCAGACGATAAAGTGATGAACATCTGAGAGTTTATACAATAAAAGCAAGATTAGCAAGATACTACCTTGACAGTATATTTCTTTTGGTAGCTTAAATCTCCTTCAGACACATCATGGCAGCTACAACTGAACTCTGTTCACCTCATGCAAGAACATTTTTGTTTTCTTTCCCCAAAAGTCTGACTGTGGTAAAGTTTGTTCATACAAATGTCCAAGGAAAAATTTACTTTTGGGTTTTGCTTTAATTTCTCTATATTAAGATTATGCAGCAACTACCACCTTGAGGCTGAAGTTGATATGTATCTTCAAGTGTAATACCACCGATGGGTACAAGATGTCCTAAGTGAAAGCCTTAACTTTACTGAGTCAATCTTTTTCTTCAACAACTCATCCTAGGATTAATCTATAAATTCAGACCCTCTAGTAAGTGACGGGCTTGTCTGGTTTAATATACTACGCCTGAACAGGGACTTGAACCCTGGACCTTCAGATTAAAAGTCTGATGCTCTACCGACTGAGCTATCCAGGCTCTGTGAGAAGCCTTCTGTGGAGGAAAAACTCAAGATCCCAAATCATATAATAATACACCAGTTCATAATTTCATTTAGCAGATGCTTTTATCCAAAGTGACGAACATCTGAGAGTTGATACAACAAAAGCAAGATTCTCGTCTAGTTTGACAGTAAGACACGTCATGGTAGCTACAACTAAACTCTGTTCACCTCATGCAAGAACATTTTTCTTTTCTTTTCCCAAAACTCTGACAATGGTAAAGTTTGTTCGGTCAAGTGTTCCAAGTTGAATCTAGCGAAGTTTACTGTTGGGTTTTACTTAAATTCCTCTATATTGCACCTCATCGGTAATTACCGCCTGGAGACTTAAGTCGATATGTAATACCACTGATGGCCACTAGATGTCCCAACTTTACTAGGTTTGTCTTCAACATCTCATTCTGGTCTCAATCTTTAAATTTAGACCCTCTAATAGGTGTGGGGCTTGTCTAGTTTAATATACTTCGCCTGAACAGGGACTTGAACCCTGGACCCTCAGATTAAAAGTCTGATGCTCTACCGACTGAGCTATCCAGGCTCTGTGAGAAGCCTTCTGTGGAGGAAAAACTCAAGATCCCAAATCATATATTAATACAACAGTTCATAATTTCATTTAGCAGATATTTCTCTATATTAAGATTATGCAGCAACTACCACCTTGAGGCTGAAGTTGATATGTATCTTCAAGTGTAATACCACCGATGGGTACAAGATGTCCTAAGTGAAAGCCTTAACTTTACTGAGTCAATCTTTTTCTTCAACAACTCATCCTAGGATTAATCTATAAATTCAGACCCTCTAGTAAGTGACGGGCTTGTCTGGTTTCCTTAATATACTTCGCCTGAACAGGGACTTGAACCCTGGACCCTCAGATTAAAAGTCTGATGCTCTACCGACTGAGCTATCCAGGCTCTGTGAGAAGCCTTCTGTGGAGGAAAAACACAACATCCCAAATCATATATTAATACACCAGTTCATAATTTCATTTAGCAGACGATAAAGTGATGAACATCTGAGAGTTTATACAATAAAAGCAAGATTAGCAAGATACTACCTTGACAGTATATTTCTTTTGGTAGCTTAAATCTCCTTCAGACACATCATGGCAGCTACAACTGAACTCTGTTCACCTCATGCAAGAACATTTTTGTTTTCTTTCCCCAAAAGTCTGACTGTGGTAAAGTTTGTTCATACAAATGTCCAAGGAAAAATTTACTTTTGGGTTTTGCTTTAATTTCTCTATATTAAGATTATGCAGCAACTACCACCTTGAGGCTGAAGTTGATATGTATCTTCAAGTGTAATACCACCGATGGGTACAAGATGTCCTAAGTGAAAGCCTTAACTTTACTCAGTCAATCTTTTTCTTCAACAACTCATCCTAGGATTAATCTATAAATTCAGACCCTCTAGTAAGTGACGGGCTTGTCTGGTTTAATATACTTCGCCTGAACAGGGACTTGAACCCTGGACCCTCAGATTAAAAGTCTGATGCTCTACCGACTGAGCTATCCAGGCTCTGTGAGAAGCCTTCTGTGGAGGAAAAACTCAAGATCCCAAATCATATATTAATACACTAGTTAATATTTTCATTTAGCAGATACTTTTATCCAAAGTGACGAACATCTGAGAGTTGATACAACAAAAGCAAGTTTCTCGTCTAGTTTGACAGTAAGACACGTCATGATAGCTACAACTAAACTCTGTTCACCTCATGCAAGAACATTTTTCTTTTCTTTTCCCAAAACTCTGACAATGGCAAAGTTTGTTCGGTCAAGAGTTCCAAGTTGAATCTAGCGAAGTTTACTGTTGGGTTTTACTTAAATTCCTCTATATTGCACCTCATCAGTAATTACCGCCTGGAGACTTAAGTCGATATGTATCTTGAAGTGTAATACCACTGATGGCCACTAGATGTCCCAAATTTACTAGGTTTGTCTTCAACATCTCATTCTGGTCTCAATCTTTAAATTCAGACCCTCTAATAGGTGTGGGGCTTGTCTGGTTTAATATACTTCGCCTGAACAGGGACTTGAACCCTGGACCCTCAGATTAAAAGTCTGATGCTCTACCGACTGAGCTATCCAGGCTCTGCGAGAAGCCTCCTGTGGAGGAAAAACTCAAGATCCCAAATAATATATTAATACACCAGTTCATAATTTCATTTAGCAGATGCTTTTATCCAAAGTGACGAACATCTGAGAGTTAGTTTGACAGTATATTCCTTTTGGTAACTTGTTTACGAAAAGTTTAGAATATGCTCTTCAGACACATCATGGTAGCTACGACTGAACTTTGTTCAACATTTTCGTTTTCTTTCCCCAAAAGTCTGACTGTGGTAAAGTTCGTTCATACAAATGTCCAAGGAAAAATTTACTTTTGGGTTTTGCTTTAATTTCTCTATATTGCACTTAATAAGCAACTAACACCTTAAGCTTAAGTCGGTATGTATCTTACAGTGTAATATCACTGATGGCCACTAGACGTCCCAACTGTAATAATACACTAGTTCATAATTTCATTTAGCAGACGCTAAAGTGACGTACATCTAAGAGTTGATACAATAAAAGCAAGATTGTCAGTACATTTCTTCTTACTTTTCTACTTTAATTTCTCTAATCTCTCTTCAGATTAAAAGTCTGATGCTGTACCGACTGAGCTATCCAGGCTCCTGTCACTTACAGCTGGGATAAAGAAAATCATCACTTCTCATAACTCCAGTAACAATACTTGAGGAATACTTTAAAGCGTCTCACTCTTTGATGGTGATAGACGTGGGGATTTCAGTCCAGAGGCGGGCGAACTTCACAGGAGTCACCAGCTCCTGAGGGTCTCGGTCTACGTGGGCGTGAAGCATGAGGCGACAGAAAGACGCCCGGAGGTCAAAGGGCAGCGTCTCGTCCATCATGCACAGGAAGATGAGCTCAATGTCCAGCTGTTTGGAGATCTCGTCTATGGCCAGATACTGACGGTCCAAACACATCCGGGCAAAGAGCTTCAGCTGGTACCTGAATACATAAACAGACAGTCATTGAGTGAGTGATCCGTTTAAATCCATGTTTCCACAGAAGGAGGACTGTGGGTTTAGTCCTCCATCACTTCCATTGTAAATTGAACATTGTCTACCTGTAGTAGGTCAGGACGTTCTCATCGTGAGCGTTCCCCTGCCTCGCCTCCTGAGCCAGCTGTCTGATGCTCTTTTCCTGTTTCTCATTGGTCTTGTCTATCCATAGCAGCCACACCTACAGGAAGTAACAAGAACAGAAAGAAACTGATAAGACAGAGATGATCATCCACAGCTTCATTCGTTAAAGCAATAGTTTTTCTCTCTGGCAGAAAGAAACTGAATAAGCAAATTTAACTACTACTACTACTCCTTTAACCCTCCTGTTGTCCTCGAGTCAAGGATGGAAGGGAGGAAGAAGGAAGGAAAGGAGGAAGGAAGGGAGGAAGAAGGAAGGAAAGGAAGAAGAAGGAAGGAAGGAAGGAAGGAAGGAAGGAAGGAAGGAAGGAAGGGATGTAGAAGGAACGAATGGAGTAAAGGAGGGAGGGAAGGACGGAGTAAAGAAGGCAGGAAGGAAGGTAGGGAGAAAGGAAAAGAGGAAGGGAGGAAAGAAGGAGAGAAGGGGGGAGGGAGGAAAGGAAGGAAGGAAGGGAGGAAAGAAGGAACAGTCAAAAACAGACGGGGTCAATTTGACCCGGGAGGACGACACGAAGGTTAAAGCTGCAAATGTAAACTTTTTTTATACTAGGACAGAGCGTCAGTGTATATTGCATATTTTGTCTTTGATTGCTGCCACTTGTGTTTTGTCCCCATCAGATTTCAGTTGAAAGCATATATTTAAAACTTCATCATAAACAACCAGCAAATCTACCTCGTCATCGTCTCCGAAGTCATCCAAGTATTCTCCCTGACCACCAGAGGGCGCCTCTTTGGGGACACGACGCCTGTGCAGAAATAAAGGGAAAAATGTAACATGTTGACATTAAAAGCATAATTTAGACTAAATAAATAATAAGTACAATACATAATACTGCAGTACTTTTACTGTAATACTGCATACTACATCACTCATAATACTGCAGTACTTTTACTGTAATACTGCATACTACATCACTCATAATACTGCAGTAATTTTACTGTAATACTGCATACTACATCACTCATTATACTGCAGTACTTTTACTGTAATACTGCATACTACATCACTATAATACTGCAGTACTTTTACTGTAATACTGCATACTACATCACTCATAATACTGCAGTACTTTTACTGTAATACTGCATACTACATCACTATAATACTGCAGTACTTTTACTGTAATACTGCATACTACATCACTATAATACTGCAGTACTTTTACTGTAATACTGCATACTACATCACTCATAATACTGCAGTACTTTTACTGTAATACTGCATACTACATCACTCATAATACTGCAGTACTTTTACTGTAATACTGCATACTACATCACTATAATACTGCAGTACTTTTACTGTAATACTGCATACTACATCACTATAATACTGCAGTACTTTTACTGTAATACTGCATACTACATCACTCATAATACTGCAGTACTTTTACTGTAATACTGCATACTACATCACTATAATACTGCAGTACTTTTACTGTAATACTGCATACTACATCACTGATATAAGTTGTGACTGTCCTCACTCTGTCTTGATGAGGATATCCTGGTTTTTGGGGTCCAGCACACATTTACAGATGAGCTCCTGTGTGACGGGGATGGCCACGTTGTTGGACACACACAGGTCTGACAGGTAGTCCAGAAACCTGCAAACACACACACATACACACACACACACACACACACACACACACAGAGACACACACACACACAGAGACACACACACACACACACACACACAGACACACAGAGTAAGACATCAGACAGCAGTGACCGTCTCCTCCCTCCCTCCCTCCCTCCCTCCCTCCCTCCCTCCCTCCCTCCCTCCCTCCCTCCTCTTTTCTCCTCCTCCATGTTTACCTCGGTTCCCGGTTCTTTCGGACCAGGCTGACGAACGTCTCCACCTCGGTCTTGGTGATGTGTTTCTCCAGCAGTTTGCGGTTGTTGTGCAGTAGAGCCGTGATCGTGTCCTCGGCCAGAATGTCGTAACCGATCTGACTCTGCATCACGCCAAACTGCTTCGCTATGTGCTCCTGGAGGCAGGAAGAAGGGAAACTGCTTTAACCCTCCTGTTGTCCTCGAGTCAAGGAAGGAAGGAAGGAAGAAGGAAGGAAAGGAGGGTGGGAGGAAGGAGGGAAGGAGAGGGGGAGGAATAAGGAAGGGAAGGAGGGAAGAAGGAAGGAGGGAAGGAAGACGGGAGGAAAAGAGGGAGGAAGGAAGGGAGGAAGAAGGAAGGAAAGGAGGGAGGAAGGAAGGAAGGAAAGAAGGAAGGGAGGAAGGAAGGAAAGATGGAAGGAAGGACAGACGAACCAAAGAAAGGAAAAGAAGACAGGAAGGAAAGTGGGCCGGATTGGACCCCTCAGCGGGCTGTTTCTGGCCCGCGGGCCTCATGTTTGACATCCCTGCTTTAAGGTGACTTGGATTGGACCTGGTATCATCATGTTGCCTCTTCCTCCTCCTCCTCCTCTTCCTCACCTGGTTCTTGCGGTAGTCTTCCTGGGAGTGTCTCAGGACTCGGTAGCAGAGTCTGAACATGTACTGGTAGGGAGAGTTCTTCTGGTCGGCCAACTCCTCCAGACGCAGCAGAGGCCCCTCCCCTCCCCCCCGGTCCTTAAAGGGAGCCTTCAGGATGCCGAAGATCTACACACACACATAGAAACACACACACACAAAAACACAAACACACACTTCACTTGTTAAATGTTTAAACTTGAGTCTCCTGGTTCTGCTCTGTGATGGGTTCTAGGTTTTGGGTCGGACCTGTTTGAGGATGTTCTGCTCTCTCATCAGCTTCTGTCTCTCTCGGTTGGCTTTGCTCATGTTGACGTCGAGGACCGGCTGACCGCTGTTGATGACGTCGGCCACGAAGAAGACGACGTCCTCCAGCAGCTTGATGGCAAAGCTGATGAAATAAAAACCAGAGTCAACACATCTTCATATAAGAGCACAACAATATGATCTGATGAGGGCTGGATCATTAAGAAGAGGGAGGGAAGGAAGGAAGGAAGGAAGGAAGGAAGGAAGGAAGGAAAGAAAGAAAGGAAGGAAGGAAGGGAAGATAGGAAGGAAGGAAAGAAGGAAGGAAGGGAAGATAGGAAGGAAGGAAGGAAGCAAGGAAGGAAAGAAGGAAGGAAGGGAGCAAGGAAAAAAGGAAGGAAAAGAAGACAGAAACGAAGGAAGGAAGGAAAGAAGGAAGGAAGGAAGGAAGGAAGGAAGGACGGATGGATGGACGGAAAGAAGGAAGGAAGGAAGAAAGGGCAGATAGAAGGAAGGAAGGAAGGAAGTAAAAGAGGAAGTAGGAAAGTGGGCCGTATTGGACCTCTCAGCAGGCCGGTTCTGGCCCACGGTTCTCATGTTTGACCCCCTGCTTTACAGACAGTAGTTTCGTACCGGCGGTCGTTCTGGCTGATGAAGCCTTGGCTGAACTGGTCCACTACGGTGCTCAGCATGGCGCTGGCGTCGTTAGCAAAGTCCAGATCTCTGATCTCCATCACAGGGACGGAGACGATGGCGAACGCCTCCTTGTCTTCTTTGGTGGGACAAGTTCCCAACTGCAGGGCACACAGAGGTTAGTAACAATGCTACATTTTTTCATCAAAAAACAGCTATATAACATATACATACATACACATATGCCAAATACTTGTTTATGCATTAGCTTCCACACAGACTGAGACTGACCATGAGTCTGATGGGTCTCTCCTCGTCGATGTCGATGGGAACGTTGGTGCTCTGGATCCAGGTGTTGGTGCAGAGGTGCCTCAGTCGCACGTACGAGTTCCTGAAACACAGACAGTTCAGTTTCTCTTCAGCTCTGCTTCATTTACATTGTTCTGCTTCTCCTAACCCTGACCCTGCAGTCTGCTTCTCCTAACCCTGACCCTGCAGTCTGCTTCTCCTAACCCTGACCCTGCAGTCTGCTTCTCCTAACCCTGACCCTGCAGTCTGCTTCTCCTAACCCTGGCCCCGCAGTCTGCTTCTCCTAACCCTGACCCCGCAGTCTGCTTCTCCTAACCCTGACCCTGCAGCCTGCTTCTCCTAACCCTGACCCTGCAGTCTGCTTCTCCTAACCCTGACCCCGCAGTCTGCTTCTCCTAACCCTGACCCTGCAGTCTGCTTCTCCTGACCCTGACCCCGCAGTCTGCTTCTCCTGACCCTGACCCTGCAGTCTGCTTCTCCTGACCCTGACCCTGCAGTCTGCTTCTCCTAACCCTGACCCTGCAGTCTGCTTCTCCTAACCCTGACCCTGCAGTCTGCTTCTCCTAACCCTGACCCTGCAGCCTGCTTCTCCTAACCCTGGCCCCGCAGTCTGCTTCTCCTAACCCTGACCCCGCAGTCTGCTTCTCCTAACCCTGACCCTGCAGCCTGCTTCTCCTAACCCTGACCCTGCAGTCTGCTTCTCCTAACCCTGACCCCGCAGTCTGCTTCTCCTAACCCTGACCCTGCAGTCTGCTTCTCCTAACCCTGACCCCGCAGTCTGCTTCTCCTAACCCTGACCCTGCAGTCTGCTTCTCCTAACCCTGACCCCGCAGTCTGCTTCTCCTAACCCTGACCCTGCAGTCTGCTTCTCCTAACCCTGCAGTCTGCTTCTCCTAACCCTGACCCCGCAGTCTGCTTCTCCTAACCCTGACCCTGCAGTCTGCTTCTCCTAACCCTGACCCCGCAGTCTGCTTCTCCTAACCCTGACCCTGCAGTCTGCTTCTCCTAACCCTGACCCCGCAGTCTGCTTCTCCTAACCCTGACCCTGCAGTCTGCTTCTCCTAACCCTGACCCCGCAGTCTGCTTCTCCTAACCCTAACCCTGCAGTCTGCTTCTCCTAACCCTGACCCTGCAGTCTGCTTCTCCTAACCCTGACCCTGCAGTCTGCTTCTCCTAACCCTGACCCCGCAGTCTGCTTCTCCTAA
>NC_084979.1:31996656-32004881 GCF_963691925.1 Scomber scombrus | reverse complement strand
CTGCTTTTCACCACGAACGTCCCCGAAAACTCACAACCACAGAGCGCCGCTTCCTCTCTACTCATCTCACAGCTGCAGCTATTCATCCATTCATCAATCAGTTCAATATCTAACCTCTGTCACAGTAAACTCAATATATCTGAGACAAATGTAACAGCCTGTAAAAACACCACTAGCCAATAGCACAGTTACACACCGGAGCATAAACCCGCCCCTGCTGCTGTAGAGCTATAAATACATTCAGCGCACATTACTACTACAGTCTACAGTTAGCCAGTTAGCTGAGTTAGCCACCGAGCTAGCCGCCGAGTTAGCCACCGACCTAGCAGCTGAGTTAGCCGCCGAGCTAGCAGCTGAGTTAGCAGCAGAAAGCTCTCAGACCTAGCGTCCATGTTTCTGGTAGAGTGGTGACTTTGATTGACAGGTGACACTTGGTAGGGGGCGGGGCTTCAGCGGACTCTCGGCGGCCACTCCCACAGCGTTTGGGAGCAGAGAAATAGGCAGACTTTTACACAACTTTTAAGCCTAATTTCATATATTTGGTGATTTTTTTAATCATTCAAATTTGGCAGGGTGGTTAACAACACACTTTTCTGTGGTATGTCAAACTCAGAACACATATTTATTCTTACTTAACACAGACTTTAATAGTTTTAATAAGATAGTAGTTATGAGGCTCTAATGGTTCTACAATAAACCCCACAGCTCCATAAAGCTCTGCTCATCTTACCTTTACATAAAATAACATTTAACCACCAAAACAGACTTAAATTGACTAAAGAACCCAAGAAAATATCAAAAAGAGACAAAAAAATGACTAAAGGCAACCTACAGTTAGTTTGAGTGACAGCTGCCATCTAGTTACCATGGTAACTATGAGATGGAGAGACTAAAGAGACTCAAAACTACCAAAAAGAGACATTTCCATCATTATTGCTATGTTATATTTTCATGTCTGAGGTAAAACAGGACATGATATTGTGTGATAGGAGATGTTTAGTGGTGTAAAAGCTAATAAATACACTATGTCTGCTCTCTGAGACATGAATCAAGGTTTAATCACATTTATTGATCAGTCAGTGAGACTATTGATGCTTTCTAAACACATCTGTGCTTCATTTGGTAGAGACACTTTATATGAGAGGACTCCGGGTCAAACAGTATGTAAGGGTTAAGGATGTTATCTTGGACTTTGTGAAACCATTTTACGGATCAAACAACTGATCGATTAAAGGAGAAAATAAACCGAATGTTCAGAAACAGCTTCGGCTCAGAGAGTCAGAGCAGAGCTTTGAGTCTTTATAACCAAATACAGCAGCTCACTCTGTTATCTAACACACTAAATATGACTATTTAAGGTCCCAACAGCGATACCTGACAGAGAGCAGGAATCTCTGTGTGTGTGTGTGTGTGTGTGTGTGTGCGTGTGTGTGTGTGTGTGTGTGTGTGTGTGTGTGTGTGTGTCGGTCATTAGCGTAAATCTCTCTTACCATCAGTGTTTAGGAAACAGAGACGCTCCATTGAGATAGACAGACAGAGGCCTCAGGCAGTGACACACACACACACACACACACACAGCACACAGACACACACACACACACACACACACACAGACAGCACACATGTTAAATCTCTCTTTTGTTGCAGTGACTAGACAGTCTGTAGTCAGATGGATTACCTGTTCATTCATTCACATATTTACTACACTGTCTGTTCGGGAGGCCAGGCGTGTGTGTGTGTGTGTGTGTGTGTGTGTGTGTGTGTGTGTGTGTGTGTGTGTGTGTGTGTGTGTGTGTGTGTGTGTGTGTTCCTGAAGCTACTGTTTCACCTCTCATTTTCAATATGACAGTATCAGTGTGGTTAATCTACATGTAGACTGAGTTGTATTATTAGTGGTTCAGTCGGGGTGACACAGGTCAACTGATCGGGTGAGTGTAAGTGTGTGTGTGTGTGTGTGTGTAAGTGTGTGTGTGTGTGTGTGTGTGTGTGTGTGTGTGTGTAGCTGTATCTAAATATCAGCTGTTAAAAAAGCTGCTTTAACAAGTTCTTTATCATAAAGTATCATGAAAACTGAAGCAGGGACAAACATCGAGGAAAGGAAAGTGTCGCACTTTTCATACACTAAAAAAAGGAGAAATAAAAATTGCCCCAATAGAAACAGGATGTGAGGAAACGCTGTCATAATTCTGATGAACCTACAGTGAAGAAACAGCACAGGAAGGTTGAAATATGTAAAAAAAAAAAAATGAGTGACACTGAGTGAATTTGAAGTCGGTCGGATTAAGTCTCTAAATCGCAGCAATGGGGTCAAAATCAAAAAAATCGAATCAAAATGGCCAATTTCCTGTTTGAGTTACGGTTTGGGTCCAAGAGACTTTTTTGTGCGACTTGATAAGATACATATGTGTACCAAATTGTGTTCATCTACGTCAATCTGGAGGGAGGGGCTCAATTTTCTTAATCTTCTACAGGGTGCAGAGGCGCCATGTGGCCAGCAGTTCCGGTTTTATTGCAAAAAAACATCAAAATTCCCCGCATCGCCATGGCGACCAGGTATAACGGAAGAAAAAGATTTTAATCACTTTTCATCTTCAGTGTCTTAAAATGATTCTGAGTGAATTTGGATTTGGTCGGATTAAATCTCTGGGAGGAGTTCGTTAAAGTGCGATACGTGGAAATCGCCAAAAAATGGGGGGGCATTGTAGAGGCATTTTGGGACGCTCATTTCCAAGAACCATAGAAAAATAAATATCATCGTTTAGTGCTCCGGTCCTAAAAAACACTATAGAATAAAGTAAAGGGTAAAAGCAGAAATGTGAGGTGGAGATCTTAAACAAACAAAGATAAGAAGAAAGTAAAATAATGATGAAGGAATAAAACAGAAGCGGAGGAAGATAATTAAACAATAATAATGACGTAGCCACGATTTAAAGGTTCCTGTGGCCTCCAGCAGCAGAAACACCCTGATAACCTTTATCAATATTATTATTATTAGAGTTATTGTTGCAGCCGCCGTCTGAACTCAGGCAGACAGGAAGCTGCAGTAGTTCACTAACAGCTGCTCTGATCCTAACTAGAGCCGCTCCACCAGCCTCAGAATAAGGTGAAATGTTCCTTTATTAGTTTAAATGAACAGAGTTACAGCAGCAGAAATAGAAATATTACTCTTTATTACTTTGTTCCTGTTTGTTCTTCATTATTTTCTCATTGATGCTTTTTTCTTACTACATTCATTTGTGTGCATCAACACATCCTGGTTATAAAATCTGCCCCGTTAAAAACATAAATAAGTCCTGATCTATCTTTATCAGGGGGTCAAACACGAGGCCCGAGGGCCAGAACCGACCCGCAGATGAGTCCAATCCGGCCCACTTTTCCTTCCATCTCTCATTCCTGTCTTCTTTTCCCTTTCTTCCATCCTTCCCTTTTCCCTTCCTGTCTTCCTTCCTTCTTTCCTTCCTGTCTTCTTTTCCTTCTTTCCTTCCTGTCTTCCTTCTTTCTTTCCTTCCTGTCTTCTTTTCCTTCTTTCCCTTTCTTCTTTCTTTCCTTCTTTCCTTCCTGTCTTCCTTCTTTCTTTCCTTCCTGTCTTCTTTTCCTTCTTTCCCTTTCTTCTTTCTTTCTTTCTTTCATTCCTGTCATCGTTCCCTTTCTTCCATCCTTCCCTTTTCCCTTCCTGTCTTCTTTTCCTTCTTTCCTTCCTGTCTTCTTTCCCTTTCTTCCTTCCTTTTTTCCTTCTTTCTTTCCTTCTTTCCTTTCTTCCTTTCTTTCCTTCCTTCCATCTTTTTAATGATCCACATGTGATCATATCAGGTTGAATGAAGATGAGTTTAACTTCCTGTTTAGTTTGTCTCTCATTAAATGAACCCTGAACTTCATCATGAGGAAGACTATAATATAATTAAAGGGTTAAACATGGACCCAAATATTCTCTCTTTCCATATAATCAGTTTTTATTAAAGTGTCGTCACCTAAACACGTGCAGAACATTTAGATGAAGATCAGCTTCATTTCCTGTCTTTACTTTCTAAAGATATGAACTCATCTAAATGTGATGAACTCTTTATTCCTTTTATAACCTTTTCTTTCTTTCTTTAGTATTTCATCACTTTCCATAAATGTCTCTTTTCTTTTCTGTCGTCACTTTTTTTTGTTTTTCTTCCCCTCCTCTCTTCCTGTCTTTGTTTCTTTCATTTTCTCCAAAACATGTCCTCACTTTTTTTTCCTTCCTGCCTTCTGTTTTTTTCTTCTTTTTTTAACCTTTCATCATCTGTTATTCCTTCTTTTCTTTCAGTCTTTTTTCTCCTTTCTTTTACTTCTTTACTTTCCAAAACTTCTTTTCGTCTTCTCAGTTTGTTCATATTTCTCCTTTTCTTCCTCTTCTCCTCCCTTCCTCATTTATTTATTATTATTCCTTATTCCATCTTTTCTTCTCCTCTTCTATTCCACTCTCTTTTTTCTTTAGTCCTCCATTCCCAAAAGTCTCATCACTTCTCTTCTTTCCTTTCTTTCTTTTGTCCTAAACTATTCCTCACTTTCTTCTCTAAATGACTCTTTTTAAAACATCTTCTCCTCTCAGACCACACACAGCGACGCCTCGCCTCGCCATCGCTATGACAACAACCAATCAGTGCTTTTGTCTACCTGCCAGGTGTGTCCCAGGTGTTAGTGTGTTCAGCTTTCACACACACATGCATGCGCGCACACACACACACACACACACAGACACAGACACAGACACACACGCACACACACACACACACACACACACACACACACACACACACACAGACACACGCACACACACACGCACACACACACACACACACTATCACACTAACACACGGACATACAGACACACACACACACACACAGACAGACACAGACACAGACACACACACAGACACACACACACACACACACACACAGACAGACAGACAGACGCACACAGAGAGAGAGACACACACACAGACACACACACGCACACACACAGACACACACAGACACACACACACACACACACACACAGATTTTACACCAGTACATTTGTAAGACGCCAAATGTGTCATAAAATCATTTCCTGTATAGTTTCATGTGTCAGAGGTGTGACTTTGTGTACGAAGCTGAACAATCATATAAAACCTCTCGTCACTATGTGTGAGTCAGACAGGAAGTTATGTGTTTTATATCAGCGGGAAGAAAACTTTTTTTTCTTTCCCAGAACAATGTGACTGCGCTCTGATTCACTGAGAACAATCTTTGTTATCTTAAATAAATATTACGAGCAGAATTCTGCAGATTTTCATTCTGGATCACCGATAAATAAAAACTCTGTTTGGGTTCTGCTGATATCTTCCTGTTGACTGTATAAAGACCATAGACTGTATATAATGGACGTAACATCTGTGACGTCACCCATTGGTTTGTGGTCTGCTGCTCGGAGGCCAATAGTATCGGGTCTGAGCATCGCCATCTTGAACATTTCAGGTGCATGCTGGGAAAAATAAAAACAGGGATTCTACTTATATGGGCATCAGGAGGAGCATGAGGCGCCCTCCTGAACCTGGGAACTAATCAACCTGTCAATCACCACGTAGCCACGCCCTAATGCATACCCTGCTTTATCGTCACATATAAAATCAGGGAGGCCAAAATGTCCCAAATGAACATCATACTGCATTGAAGAAGGCTTTAAACTAGCGATTGAGACCATAAACACATTTTGAAAACGTTTACTGAGGTTAGAAATCAAGTGAGAAGTTGGTGAATTCTCCATTGACTTGTATAGAGACGGAAGTCCTTTTGACACCAAAACGGTCGCCCCCTGGTGGCCTTTTGATAGAATGCAGTTTTAAGTTACTTCCGCGTTGGCTAGTGAAGGAATCCGGCCCTGAGTGCAACAACTTGGCTTCGCATTTCTGAAGCCTGACAGATGGTTGCCTTGGAAACGAGCTCAGCGTCCTGACTGTTTATAAAAGGACTCAGCATGTGTGACTCCTCCTTCAGTCTGCAGGCTTCAGATAAAAAGGAAGAGAAACTCAGGTTAGATGAAGAAAACCTGCCAGCGAACAGGTTCGGTTCACCTTGTACAGGTATGTTGCCATGGTAACTGACTAAGCTGAACTGGCTTTGTGAAACCGAAAAAAACAGAGTTTCCTCCAGTTTTCACTGAACCTGCTTTGTGAAGCAGTCTCACTGAGTCTCTCTCCGCCTGGCAGGAAAAACAGATTTGAATATAGATTTGTGTATTCGAATGAGTGCAGGTGTTTTCCATCTGCCCTCAGCTTCAGACTGAACCTGCAGGACTAGACAGACCCAGACCCAGACCCAGAACCAGAACCAGAACCAGAACCAGAACCAGAACCAGAACTAAACAGCTGGAGGTGCAGGATTAAAAGGAATCCGCTGAGGCTTTAACACTCCCTGCTAACTGTCTCCCTACAGGCACCAAACCAGACCAGTCCAAACCAATCCAGACCAGAATCAGTCGAATACCTGATTTAGATTTAGAACATTTTATCAACATCAATTAAAAACAGACTTCCAGCTCCGATATTTGATCCTCGTATCAGCGTCTATTCAGGAGGTCAGAGGTCAAAGCATCACCGAAGACTAATGAAAGAGACAGAGAGAGGACAAGACCAGACCAGACCAAACCAGTCCAAACCAGACCAGACCAGACCAAACCAGACCAAACCAAACCAGACCAAACCAGACCAGACCAGACCAGACCAGTCCAGTCCAGACCAGACCAAACCAGTCCAGACCAGACCAGACCAGACCAGACCAGACCAAACCAGTCCAAACCAGACCAGACCAGACCAAACCAGTCCAAACCAGACCAGACCAGACCAGACCAGACCAGACCAGTCCAAACCAGACCAAACAAGACCAGACCAGACCAGACCAGACCAAACCAGTCCAAACCAGACCAGACCAGACCAGACCAGACCAGTCCAAACCAGACCAAACAAGACCAGACCAGACCAGACCAAACCAAACCAAACCAGACCAGACCAGACCAGACCAGACCAGACCAGACCAGACCAGACCAAACCAAACCAAACCAGACCAAACCAGACCAGACCAGACCAGACCAGACCAGACCAGACCAGACCAGTCCAGACCAGACCAAACCAGACCAGACCAGACCAGACCAGACCAGACTCCTGAGCATCGTGTGTTTATGTTGAGGCAGCATTATTATTATTTGACTGTATGGAAACGAGCAGCAGCAACTATTCAAATGTCTCTCTGTGTGCAGACGTTTCATTTCAATAACAACAAGCTGCCAGATTCATTAAAGTGTAAACAAAAACATTCTAAATGATTCTGTTTAATAAATCTAGATGTAAGCGGGTCGGCCTGGTTTCATCACCAGCAGCTATAAATAGACTCTAATCAGCTGTGATCAATAAGCCGCCTGCAGTCCATCCATCTGTCACTAAAACTAACTAACCTGCACATTTACATCACTTCACATTTAACCCTTGTGTCAAATTGACCCCGTCTGTTTTCACTGTTCCTTCTTTCCTTCCTTCCTTCCGTCTGTCCTTCCTCCCTCCTTCTCTCCTTCTTTCCTTCCTCCATCCCCCTTTCTTCCTTCCTTCTGTCCTTCCTTCTTTCCTCCTTCCCTCCTTCTCTCTTTCTTTCTTCCCCCCTTCCCATGTCCTTCCTTCCTTCTTTCCTCCCTCCCTCCTACCTCCCTACCTCCCTTCTTTCCTTTCCTCCCTCCTTTCCTTCCATCTTCCTTCCTCCCTCCTTTCCTTCCTTCTTCCTCCCTTCCTCATTTCTTTCCTTCTTCCTCCCTCCCTTCCTTCTTCCTACTTTCCATCCTTCCTTCCTCCCTCCCTTCCCTCCTTCCTTCCTCCCTCCTTTCCTTCCTTCTTCCTCCCTTCCTTCCTTTACTCGAGGACAACAGGTTGTTTCTCATCTATAAACTGTGTCAGTATGAATTAAAGTGAGAAGTGACGGACTTTCATCACCGAAGCAAAAGAAGAAGTTAATAAACTCGTTATGAGTGAAACATTGAGTTCATGTTGTTTATGTAACGGTTTATATCCTGATGCTCAGAGATTAAAACATCTGTTCATGAGCCTGAAGCTAACAGCTACTACTACATAAAGTACTACTATAACTTCACAGAAACATGACCCTGCATCTGAATGACTCTCTTTCTGTGTGTGTGTGTGTGTGTGTGTGTGTGTGTGTGTGTGTGTGTGTGTGTG
>NC_084979.1:31981656-31991656 GCF_963691925.1 Scomber scombrus | reverse complement strand
ACTGCACCTACTGCTCCTACTGCACCTACTGCTCCTACTGCTCCTACAGCACCTACTGCTCCTACTGCTCCTACTGCTCCTACTGCACCTACTGCACCTACTGCTCCTATTGCTCCTACTGCAAATTGCCAGAATCCAACGCGACCGGACAACAAGAACCAATCAGAGCCAGGGTGGTGTCTGATGGAGTGTCTGACAGCTGTCAATCACTGCTCACGCACACAGGCCCCTCCCCCTTCCTCCTCAGCTCGGTCAAGCTCATATCTCCGAGAGCGGCTTCAGGAGCGTAGAGTAAGTAATGGCGTAGCAACAACCATCAGCGAGGACAAAACTACCGATACCTCCGTTACCAACAACAGCATACACGAAAGCTCAAAGGAGCTCTGACTACAATCCTTCATTCTGTCCTTCTTTCCTTCCCTCCTTCGTTCCTTTCCTTCCTCCCTTCCTTCTTTCCTCTGCCCTTCTTCCTTCCGCTTTTTTAGTACCTGCTCTGCCGAGGTTCCAAGCGAGCCAAGCCGATACTAAAATGTGACGTCAACAGACTGCCGGCCACTGATTGGTCACAGAGTCACTGGAAGAATCATGAGCCGTCCCACACAAGAATCAAACCCGGCATTTTTAAATACCGACAACAGCGTTACAGAGATTAGTTTCTCTTCTCTTGCTTTGTGTGAGACAGAAAGACTCATACAGCAGCAAGTACACCATCGCCTCCATGTCCTCCTTTGGTTGTGTTTGTGTCGCGTAGAAAAAACAAAGTCAAGGCAGTTTAATGCAGCGTTGCTATGACGACCCCGCTCACGTTGAGTAGGCACTTTTTTGTAATGGCAAAGGTTCCTAGAACCGGACCAAGTCGAGTAGAGCTAGAACTGTAGAGTGGAAAAGCGCCAAAAGACTCATTCTAAGGTAACAAACACACAACTCTTGTTTTCAGTGATTCTACACGAATTAAAATATACTCATGAAGTCAGTTCTGCTTGAAGCCACGAAGTTCTTCACACTGGTCCTTTAAGTTTTTTGCAGTACAAACCACCAGCTGCACTCTGACTGTTCCTGGTTCTTCGGTGGTTTTAACACATCAATGCATTTGCACTGTTGTTTATTCGGATGTACAGTTCACAGTTTTAGGTGTTACTGTGCTATTTATGTTGTACAGTGTCAGAAGTGTTGCATTAGTTCACAGGCTTTGCACTGAAATGCAGATTGTATAGATTTAGCCATAATCACATTTTATTCTTATTTAATTATTTAATTATTTCCTTTTTCTATTTTCTACTCTGACGTTACTTTCCTTTATATTCTTATTTCTGCAGCTGCTGTAGCAAATGAATTTCCTCCTGCAAGTCAATAAAGGTTATCTTATCTGATCATATCTCAGCCAATCAATGACAGTAAGAGGAAGTACAGAAATGCAAAAAAAGAAATTGACTGATTTCTTACATTTTCGGCATTAACAGTCCAGTATATAGTTTTTATATTGCAGTGTTGTTACTGTGTCTCTGCCACTAATCATCACACTTACTGTATGATGCTGCTGGTATAATGCTGCTATCTAACAGTTTGTCTGCCTCGTCATCTCCTTCTTCCTCTCTCTCTCTCTGCAGCTCAAACCTGCTGTCAGACAGTATCATATGTTGTGACTTCAGGGACATTTTTTTCCTTGAGTTCCTCTTTTAGCAACTTTACCACAAACTCTCTTTTCTCAGTAAACTCTAGAGTACATGTAAGACTGAAACATGACCGTGCACTGATACGTATCTGTGTGATACTTTTAGGTATGCAGCCGTTTGGCCTCCAACGTTCACATTAGAGAAGACGAGACGACAGGATAGAAATGTTGATACATACGTCTGCAAAAAAAACACTCGAGAGCAACAAGCTCAAACCTGCATTAACTGATGTTTTGTTCTCAGAAACAAGCAGTGAACACAACACAGACACACTGATTGTATGAGATGCCACAACACGCCAATTTTAGACGAACAATGCAACTCCACACCAGTTTTACTCAAGAGATGTAACTACTGGGGTTGGGTTCAGTTCACATACCAATACAGTATCTGGAATTCAGTACCAGCACCCAAAGGCTCACTACGTTGTTGTTACAGATAGATTGTAGTGTTGGAGCCTCCATGTGAGACAGTGCACTCAGTAAATGTGTGTTTTTAAAAAACTTATTTCAGAACCGATTTCACTCTCAGCCCCATAAGATACCGAAATTTAACCCTAACCCTGAACCCTAACGTGAATCGGTACCCAGTAGTACCGACATCATTAAAATGGTTCCCTTAGAAGTACTGAGTTCTGAACCCCTAACCACCAACTACACACTTATTATAAACAAAAGGTGTTAATACAATTCACATTTGTTGGGTCACTGTTCACATTTGAACTGATACTGGTACCAGTACAACAGGTCTATCTGGAATCCGATCCCAGTACCAAACGGTACCTTTTTACTACGTTGTTGTTACAGATAGATCGTAGTGTTGGAGCCTCAATGTGAGACGCTTCGGCCTGTAAATGTGTATAAAAACATCGGTATCATGTGGGACTCTCTCACTCCCACAAGATACCGAAATTTGGCAGTGAATGATTTAACGTGAATCGGTGCCCAGTGGTACCGACATCATTCAAATGGTTCCTTCCTTAGAAGTACTGAATCTGAACCCAACACCACCAACTACACACTGACTTCACACAAGAGACACAACTACACAGCGGTTTTATATAATAAAAGAGATTTTCAGGGTAATGAGTGAGGTCTGCACAGTTAAGCTCCCAATAAATAACTTTATTCTCTTTATTGAGGCAATGTTTTGATCAGTAAGACTTTCTTCTGGTAAATGTGAAACAGAAACAGACATTTCTTGGAAAGGCAGAATTCAACTGAAACCATTGTCCCGGAAAAAAAGAAGAGAGAATCCTGGTGTTTCTTTTAACTCCCATTAAACACATTCTTGTGAACCTGCCATCTAGTGGTGTTTGTTTTCCCTGCAGCTTGCTGAGCAGCAGGAGATAAAGGTCTGATTTCTCACATTTGCCTCAGGAAGAGCTTACTGATCGAAACGTCGCCTCAAAAAAGGTGAATAAAATAGATGAGACGTGGATGTGCACACTTGGTTCCTCTTCTGATATATTAAATAAGACAAAGCTTGTTGCATGTTTAACAATGTGGTGCATTTTATAAGATCATCATGTGTTATTTTATGTAAAACTTCAATCTGAAAAGTAACTAAAGCTGTCAAATAAACTTAGCCTAGTGGAGAAGAAAGTACAACAGTTCCCTCTGAAGTGCGGTTCAGTGGAAGAATGAGGTAGAATCAAGTCAAATAAAACACCTTCAGCAACTTCAGCAAATGTACTTAGTTACTTTCCACCACTGGAACTAACAGCTTTTACTATAATGGTGCAATGTGCCTTTAACAGCAGCCTGTCAGAGCTTTACTTGAATGAATGTATAAGTCACTACATCGTGTGTAACTGGGTCAGATGTGTGTTTTTCAGCAGTTTCAGAGTTTCATGTATGTGTAGTATCACTCAGTGACCTCAGTGACTCACCCCAGGGTGCTGATGAAGCCGTTCACTGACCCCTCAGCGTACAGAGACACGATATCCCCGATATGAAGGAAGCTGGAGGCAGAGTCAGACATCCTGCAGCGGCTTCAGGCTCCTCCAAAAAAAATAAGAAACACGCAAAAAACACTTTCTGCTCCAAACTTCAACAGCCTCAAAAACAAACTTCAGAGTCTGTTTTCTGTCTTTCATGCAGCAGCCGGAGTTCACAGCTCTTCACATTCAGAGTTCAGTCCCACAGCTCAGTCCGCCTTCACTGTCACTGCCGGGTTCATGACAGCGAGCTGCAGACGCTTCAACAACAAAGTTCAGAGACGAGCAGAGACGAGCACAGCTGACCGCGTGTGTGTGAGGCTGCAGCTCAGTATCACCGCAGATATCACAGGACTTACAGGAGTTTAAAGTGCACGGAGAGGTGAAGACACGCACAACTCTCCCTCACTGTTCCGTCAGTGTGTGTGGGGGGCGCGTGCACGTCCGCGCTCCCGCCGAAGAACTCCGGTATTAAAAACCAGGAAGTGAGTCGAAGTGTTGATAAGACTTCAAGAAAGAAAAAAAAAAAGTGCCGCAGGGTGAAACGCACGCATGCAACCAAGCTGGAGCGTGCACGGGCAAGTTTTTTAGGCACGTGCACGCGCGCACACGCCCCTGTGTCACTGGTGGAAGAAGTAGGCCTACTCAGATCCTCCAGTAGAAGTACCAACACAGTACAAATACTCTATTACAGTAAAAGTACTGCAGTATTATGAGCGATGTAGTATGCAGTATTACAGTAAAAGTACTGCAGTATTATAGTGATGTAGTATGCAGTATTACAGTAAAAGTACTGCAGTATTATAGTGATGTAGTATGCAGTATTACAGTAAAAGTACTGCAGTATTATAGTGATGTAGTATGCAGTATTACAGTAAAAGTACTGCAGTATTATAGTGATGTAGTATGCAGTATTACAGTAAAAGTACTGCAGTATTATAGTGATGTAGTATGCAGTATTACAGTAAAAGTACTGCAGTATTATGAGTGATGTAGTATGCAGTATTACAGTAAAAGTACTGCAGTATTATAGCGATGTAGTATGCAGTATTACAGTAAAAGTAGTGTTTTGGTCCCTCTGACTGATATATTATTATTATGACATCATTAGATTATTAGCTTGTTAAATGTAGTGGAGTAGAAAGTACAATATTTCCCTCTGAGATGTAGAAAGTAGAGGAGTATTAATCCTGCAGACACACCGACCCCCAGTCAGACCTTAAACTATTGTTCCTTTAAAAAGTAATCATATTATCATATTATCACATTATGGAGCCCAACTCTGAATGTCAGAGATCAGCTGAGTGTGTAAGATAAATACCAACAGTGTGTCAGTGCAGAGCTGTAGTTAGCCTAGCTTAGCATAGAGACTGGATGGACCTGTTTTTTACACTCAGTCAAATGTAAAAAACTGTTTGTGATATTTTTTTACACTCAGGCTTTTCTATGCATGAATTGAAAATGCAGGTGGATGAAAATACATCTACAATATGTGTAAATGCACAACAGAGTAACATCAACACACACAATAACTGTGAGCAAGAAAAGAGAAGTGAAAGTCTTCAAAGAACTCATTAAATATGCAAATGTATGTGTGAGTTATATAGAAACACAAGAAACTGCATTAAATGACACTCATACTGATGAATGCTGTGTATGCACGGCAACATAAATGTGATGACTGAGTCAGCAGAGACACACATTCAACAGCTGCATGTCTCCAAACATTATTTTAAGTCGTAATTACACAAAAAACAAACTCATAGTGACGTCTGCAGAATGAGAACTGGCATGTTTCAAAGAAGTACGCTCCGGAAACTTGTGGTTTTTTTGTGGAAACCTACAATTTTCTGTGAAAAAGACACAAACTGAGATACACACTGTTGTTGTGTGTGTGTGTTTGTGTGTGTTTGTGTGTGTTTGTGTGTGTTTGTGCAGTCATGCTGACTGGACTTCCTGTTTTAGCTTTTAAAGCAGCAGGCGGCTGTTAGACAGGCTGGTAGACGCTGTAACTGTGTTCCAGTAAACGCACCACAGACACCAGCAGGACCAGTGCTGCTCTGTGACTCAGACTGGAGGAGGAGGCAGCGACAGGAAGGTCAAACCAACACCGACTGGCAGCGGCTCAACTTGAGTTCCCTCTTTCCTTCCTTCCATCCTTCTTTCCTCCGTCCTTCATTCCTTCCTTCCTTTTTCCTCCTTTCCTTCCTTCTTTCCTTCCTCCCTTCCTTCTTTCCTTTTTCCTCCTTTTCTCCCTCCTTTCCTTCCATCCTTCCTTCTTTCCTTTCCTCCCTCCTTTCCTTCCTCCCTTAACCTTCGTGTTTTGACTGTTCCTTCCTTTCCTCCCTGCTTCTCTATTTCTTTCCTCCCCCCTACCTTCCTCCCTTCCTTCTTTCCTCTGTCCTTCTTTCCTTCCTTCTTCCTTTCTTTTTTCCTCCCTTCCTTCCTTCCTCCCTCCCTCTGGGCCAACGGAGCAGTGCAGTACCGACTTCAGCCTCACCGATCCCCAAACAATCCAATCATTCGGCTCTTCTGGACTTTTGAAGTGTGATCAAACCGAACTGATTAAGTTCTGATAGTCTCCCAATAGCATCATGTGATGTTATAAATACACAGTTTATATTATATGTTATATACAAAGCAGAGCGACACACCAGTACCTCATCACCTCTTTCTCTCTTATCTCCTCTGCTCACAAACTGTCCTTGATCTCCTGAATCCTTGCAACACATTCCTGCTCTGTAGCTGCCTCTCAATGCTCGTACACTCTGCCTCTCAAAGAGAATCACCTTTGCTAGTTGACCCTCTGCAATGCCATGATGTCATATTGGCCCTTACTTCCCTTACTTCTTTCCTCCCTTCTTTGACCTGAGGACAACCTTCATGAATGGGAGTCATTTGAAGCTATCTCTAATGTAATTGAATTATTTCACCTGAACAGGGACTTGAACCCTGGACCCTCAGATTAAAAGTCTGATGCTCTACCGACTGAGCTATCCAGGCTCTGTGAGAAGCCTTCTGTGGAGGAAAAAGTCAAGATCCTAAATCATATAATAATAGATAACAGATACTTTTATCCAAGGTGACGAACATCTGAGAGTTGATACAAAAAAAGCAAGATTAGCAAGATACTAGCTTGCCAGTATATTTCTTTTGGTCGCTTGTTTATGAAAAATGTGTAATATTTCCTTAGGAAGGAGGAAGGAAGGAAGGAAGGAAGGGAGGTAAGAAAGGAAGGAAAGAAGAACAAAGGAAAGAAGGAAGGGAGGAAGGTAGGGGGGAGGAAAGAAGGAAATAAAGAGAGAAGGAGGGAGAAAGGAAAAGAGGAAGGCAAGAAGGAAGGAAGGAGGAAGGACGGGAGGTAAGAAAGGAAGGAAGGTAGGGGGAGGAAAGAAGGAAGGAAGAAAGGAAAGAAGGAACAGTCAAAGCAGACGGGGAGGACGACATGAAGGTTAATAAGCAACTAATACATTGAGACTTAAGTCGGTATGTATCTTGAAGTGTAATACCACTGATGGCCACTAGACGTCCCAAATGACAGACTCAACTTTACTAAGTTTGTCTTCAACATCTCATTCTGGTCTCAATCTTTAAATTCAGACCCTCTAATAAATGTGGGGCTTGTCTGGTTTAATATACTTTGCTTGAACAGGGACTTGAACCCTGGACCCTCAGATTAAAAGTCTGATGCTCTACCGACTGAGCTATCCAGGCTCTGTGAGAAGCCTTCTGTGAAGGAAAAACTCAAGATCCCAACAATGCACCAGCTCATGATTTCATTCAGCAGACACTTTTATCCAAAGTGACGAACATCTGAGAGTTGATACAACAAAACAGAATAGATACTTTATTCTCATCGCACTGATAAAACAATACAAGACTTAGTTCATAAAATCTGTAAGTGTCCTTTAACCTTCCTGTCATCCTCCAGGGTCAAATTGACCCCATCTGTTTTGACTGATCCTTCCTTTCCTCCCTCCTTCCTTCCTTCCTTCATTCCTCCCTCCTGTCCTTCCTTCCTCCCTCCTTTCCTTCCTCCCTTCCTCCCTTCCTTCCTTTTTCCTCCCTTCCATCCGTCCTTCCTCCCTTCCTCCCTCCTTTCTTTTTCCTCCTTTCCTTCCTCCCTTCCTTCCTTTTTCCTCCCTTCCATCCGTCCTTCCTTCCATCCTCCCTCCTTTCATTCCATCCTTCCTTCTTCCTTCCTTCCATCCTTACTTCCTTGACCCGAGGACAACAGGAGGGTTAAATAAATAATCATTGTCATATAAAATAGAAAAATAGAAAAATGGAGAATATTACACTGGTTTTTATTTGCATATTGTATTTGCTGAGAGCTTCAGAAGTCAGTCCACAACCCAAGGGGAGAAACAGTTTGTTTGTGTGTGTTGGGATGGTCATCAGTCTGCCTGAGGGGACAGTGGGAAAACGTGACTGTCCAGGTTGGATCGGGTCTCTGAAGATGCTGTTTGCACGTCTCTGTAGGCGGGTTGAGTGGACGTCCTCTAACTTCTGATGATCCACTATGATGATTTAATTACTCGCTGCAGGTTCTGCTGTCTGTAGCAGAGCAGCTGGAATACCACACTGTACTTTAATTTATCTGTGTTGCACTAAAGCACCAAGTACAATAGTGTAATACCACGAATGGCCACAAGATTCCACAACTGACAGACTCAACTTTACTGTGTCAATCTTTCTCTTCAAGAACTTATTCTAGTCTCAACCAGGTGGGGAGTTCCGGTCCACTGAAATGAGGCCAACACAGAAGTAACTTAAAACTGCATTCTATCAAAAGGCCACCAGGGGGCGACCGTTTTGGTGTCAAAAGGACTTCCATCTCTATACAAGTCAATGGTGAATTCACCAACTTCTCACTTGATTTCTAACCTCAGTAAACGTTTTCAAAATGTGTTTATGGTCTCAATCGCTAGTTTAAAGCCTTCTTCAATGCAGTATGATGTTCATTTGGGACATTTTGGCCTCCCTGATTTTATATGTGACGATAAAGCAGGGTATGCATTAGGGCGTGGCTACGTGGTGATTGACAGGTTGATTGGTTCACAGGTTCAGGAGGGCGCCTCTTGCTCCTCCTGATGCCCATATAAGTAGAATCCCTGTTTTTATTTTTCCCAGCATGCACCTGAAATTTTCAAGATGGCGCTGCTAAGATCCAAAACTATTGGCCTCCGAGCAGCAGTCCACAGACCAATGGGTGACGTCACGTCCATTTTATATAAAGTCTATGGTCTCAATCTATAAATTCAGACCCTCTAATAAGTGGCGGGGATGTCTGGTTTAATATACTTCGCCTGAACAGGGACTTGAACCCTGGACCCTCAGATTAAAAGTCTGATGCTCTACCGACTGAGCTATCCAGGCTCTGTGAGAAGCCTTCTGTGTTGTTGTCTTCTTTACGAAAAGTTTATAATATGTTCTTCAGACACGTCATTGTAGCTACGACTAAACTGAGTTAACCTCATGCAAGAACATTTTCTTTTTCTTATCCCAAAACTCTGACTATGGTAAAGTTTGTTTATACCACTGTTCCAAGTTCAATTCATCAAACATTACTTTTTGCTTTAATTTCTCTATATTAAGATTAATCAGCAACTACCACCTTGAGGCTGAAGTCGATATGTATTTTCAAGTGTAATACCACCGATGGCCACTAGATGTCCTAAGTGAAAGCCTTAACTTTACTGAGTTTGTTTTCAACATCTCATTCTGGTCTCAATCTTTAAATTCAGACCCTCTAATAAGAGAGGTCTGAATTTAAACCTGGGAGGTATACCTGGGAGGTATATTAAACCTCCCAGGTTTAATATACTTCGCCTGAACAGGGACTTGAACCCTGGACTCTCAGTATTAAAAGTCTGATGCTCTACCGACTGAGCTATCCAGGCTTCAGGTATATAATTCTCAGGAGGAAAAACTCAACATATAATAACACCAGATACTGAGATGAGGCTGTTTGAATTGTCGTCCTCCGTTCCGTCATTCCTCCCTTCCTTCCTTCCGTCTGTCCTTCCTCCCTCCCTCCTTCTCTCCTTCTTTCCTTCCTCCATCCCCCTTTCTTCCTTCCTTATGTCCTTCCTTCCTCCCTCCCTCCTTCTTTACGTCCCTCCTTCTTTCCTTCCTTCGTTCCTTCCTTCCTTCTTTCCTTCTTTCCTCCCTCCCTCCTTCTGTCTTTCTTTCCTCCCTTGCTTCCTTCCCTCCTTTCCTTCCTTCCTTCCTCCCTCCTTTCTTTCCTTCTTCCTCCCGTGTATCCTTCCTTCCTCCCTTCCTTCCTCCTTTCCTTCCTTCTTCTTCCCTTCCATCCTTCCTTCCGCCCTCCCTTCCTTCCTCATTTCCCTCCTTCCTTCCTCCCTTCCATCCTTCCTTCCTCCCT
>NC_084979.1:31886656-31974156 GCF_963691925.1 Scomber scombrus | reverse complement strand
CTTATCAAAAATACCAAATAAAATACATTCAATTGTCAGTTTGAAATTAATATTTAATTTTCTGTTTAAAAAGAGGTTGAGGTCAAACCAAAAGGTTTGACTAGAGGAGCAAACATTGACAATGGCAAATACACTTACACACAGAGAGCTTCAACATTTGATTGAAATTGTTTTGAATGCTGCAGCTTCTTAATCTGACCTGCTCATCTTTGTACCTTTACCTGTTTGACATCACATGTTTTCTGGCCTGTAATCATGATGTGATAATTATGGGAAACTTGTAAAGTTAAAGGAATTGATTATTTCTGAACAACTGACCACTTAAATTATACAATTAATTTAATAGTTTTTTTTTTCATCTCCATTTTAATGGCAGACGTGTTGATCATCCACATTTGTCCAGTTTGTACTGTAACAAACCAGTTAAAGCAACAGGAAGCAGAGCCCTGATGCAGACACTCAGACAGGCTGGTTGAGTCAAAGTCAGTTTTACTTTGAAATTCAATTAACAGACCGTTTATTGAAGCAGGAAGTCAGGTGACCACAGACACACAGCAGGTCAAAGTGGATCAGCACAGCAGCTTTGCAGCACAGAGGATCTGGAGAAGTGATCATCATATTTATCAGTCTCCTCACTGATCTGTTGGCCTTGGTGTTACTGTGGTGATTGGAAAGAGATAAAGTCACTCTGCTGCAGCTTTTGGTTCAAACACGAACAGAAAAACAGTTTCATTAGGTTAACATCACTGAACATACAGATCATTGGTCATTCAGCTTCACTGCAACTGTGCTACTATACAAAACAGAAATGTGCAACACATCAGAAACCTTGAGAAGCAAACTGATGGGAGTGAACACATGTTTTGGTGTGATAAACAATGTGTTAACCATCAGGACAGATTGGTCCATTCTAGAAATAAGGAAGTTTTACAATCAGCAAAGAAAGCGGAACACACTCTTTTCTTCTTTTTCTCTTTTTTGCTCACTTGAAGTGAACTTTATGCATAAAATGGGTGATAGAAACACATTTATTGAAATAATGATGCAGTGAATGTTTAAGTCACACATCTGATCAGCTGTTTCCACTCTCTGTGTCTCTGGATAGCATGAAGCATGACCAGTACTAGCTGACATGAAGGAACCGTTACAACTTGCCCAATTAAAAGAGAGAGAGAGACAGATAGAGAGAGAGAGGAAGAGGAAGAGAGGAAGAGGAAGTAATGTTATCTTAAAGCGTCTCCATCTTCCTGATTGATCAGACAGACATATTGAGGCAGTTCTCTGACAGTTTGATGATTTTCTGCATCAGGATCAAACTCAGAATGAATATCCACCAGGTTCTGTTCTTCTGCTTCTTATCAGGTGAGGACTGATTACCTGACTGTGTCTGTAAAGCTGCAGCACACACTGCTTCTGGACATTCATTGTGGACATTTTAACAAATGTCAGATTTCTATCACTTAAGTTTTTATGTTGCTGTCATGTTAATTAGTTATTCTGTTGTTCTCTAAATGATTCTGTTACTATTTGCTGCTGCAACATCTCTATAATCTAATCTTTGAATTTAACTAAACTAAATGTGATCTCATTTAACAAAATATAAAAACCGTCCATCATGAATAGCTGGCTTCTTATGGAGCTGTGATGATTTCTGTTTGACATTTGTGTGGCAATGATTGATTATTCAATTATCAAAATAGTTGCTGATTCATTTTGTTGATCAACTGATGGTTGCAGCTGTAAAACACAGTTTGAGTCCATAGAGATCCAACATCACAGTGTTATTATAATGTTAGCAGAAAGATCCAGAGCAGGAAAAACTGCATCTTCCCAACTGTTTTTTTATGTGTAGAGTTTGTTTTCATTCGTTAGCTGAAAGTTTTCTGAGCTCATCTTAAATCCCAGTGAAAACACGCACCTACAAGCAGGATTTATGACATCACAACTAGTTTGGAGCCAATCATGATCGAGCGTCCAGCAGGAAAAGTCAGACAGAGGAGTATTTCTACATCTTAATGTGTGTCTGGAGGATCTTTAACTTCACACTCGTCAGCTCTGTTGTAGAGATTCAGGCTGAACTGTGCGAGCGTCCCACAGCTTTGAAATGAAACATCACCTCTTTATGAATCATCTTAAACGCTGCTCTGAGTCAGACTGAATGTCAACATGAAATGAGCCGCTTTGCTATGGCTAAGGGATCAAATGTGGGAAAAGAAAACATCTTAAGCTGATTAACTGGAACAATCTTTGTTTCAACAAACATGTTTCAGCACATCAAGACAGACAACTCAGCCTGCATGCTCAGTTATACAATGAGAGCTTATCAATGACCTGACTATGAAGGAATGAAGCACCTCTGACATTTATGTCTAAAGATGAGTATAATTATTCCCTGAAGCCAAAGGTGAACAAGTTCAGATGACTTGTTTTGTGGAACCAACAGTTAAAAACAGAAAGATGTTGAGTTTACTATCACTGAGAACTGGCAAACTAATTAATAGCACATGTCAGAAGTTGCTACTAGAGAGGTTTTGGTGTGTTAAAGCAGCAGTCAGGTTTCCCTCTCTGTAATCATTCCTCCTGTTCATACTGACTATTAAAAGATCTCCTTCAAATGTGCTTTCAGTGGAAGTGATGGAGGACTGTATCACAGTGTTTCCACACAGTCATTATAAAGTAGATGATCAGCTTCTATTGAGCTTCAGCAGTCTGAGTTATTATATCAATGATATCTGACACATTTACTGAGTGGAGACTACATGGAGGAGGAGTACTTTATGTAGTAGTAGTAGTACTTTATGTAGTAGTAGTAGTACTTTATGGAGTAGTAGTAGTAGTAGTAGTACTTTATGGAGTAGTAGTAGTACTTTATGGAGTAGTAGTAGTAGTAGTAGTAGTACTTTATGGAGTAGTAGTAGTAGTGGTAGTAGTAGTACTTTATTGAGTAGTAGTAGTAGTACTTTATGGATTAGTAGTAGTAGTACTTTATGGAGTAGTAGTAGTACTTTATGGAGTAGTAGTAGTAGTAGTACTTTATGGAGTAGTAGTAGTAGTAGTAGTACTTTATGGAGTAGTAGTAGTAGTAGTAGTACTTTATGGAGTAATAGCATAGACTGTATATAAAATGGACGTAACATCCGTGACGTCACTCATTGGTTCGTGGACTGTTGCTCGGAGGCCAATAGTATCGGATCTGAGCAGCGCCATCTTGAACATTTCAGGTGCATGCTGGGAAAAATAAAAACAGGGATTCTACTTATATGGGCATCAGGAGGAGCATGAGGCGCCCTCCTGAACCTGTGAACCAATCAACCTGTCAATCACCACGTAGCCACGCCCTAATGCATACCCTGCTTTATCGTCACATATAAAATCAGGGAGGCCAAAATGTCCCAAATGAACATCATACTGCATTGAAGAAGGCTTTAAACTAGCGATTGAGACCATAAACACATTTTGAAAACGTTTACTGAGGTTAGAAATCAAGTGAGAAGTTGTTGAATTCTCCATTGACTTGTATAGAGACGGAAGTCCTTTTGACACCAAAACGGTCGCCCCCTGGTGGCCTTTTGATAGAATGCAGTTTTAAATTACTTCCGCGTTGGCCTCATTTCAGAGGACCGGAGCTCTCCGCCTGAGTAGTAGTAGTACTTTTTGTAGTATCAGTCTTTTCAGCAGTAAATTCCCTCTTAGTGTTTCCCTGTTGAGCTGTGGTGGAAGTATAGTAACAAAAATACTTTGGTACTAAAAACACTGTAACGTTGAAACATAGAAGATGAAGATTTGACTCATTCAGACGACTGAAGCTTCATATTAGCTTCACATCAACTTTTAAATGCATGTTTCCACAGAAAGAGGACTGTGGGTTTAGTCCTCCATCACTTCCATTGTAAACATTATGAAGGGATCTTCTAATGGTCAGTATGAACAGGAGGAATCATTACAGACACATAAACACACTAAACAGTTAAGCAGTTATTGAACTTGTTGGTAATTCATTTTTCTGTCAGGGAACTAATCACCCACACACACACACACACACACACACACACACGCACGCACACACAGACACACACACACACACACACACACACACACACACACACACACACACACACACGCACACACACACACCGCCCATTTGGCAAACACTGTGCACATGAAACAGTCGACCTGTCTGTGACACACCACCCACTCAACAAATACATAAACTGTGATCGACACACAGATTATATTCACACACAATATATTCATTCATGTTGTCACGCACAATATCGGACATGTTAATGTGTTATTGAAGCAGGAAGTCAGGTGACCACAGACACACAGCAGGTCAAAGTGGATCAGCACAGCAGCTTTGCAGCACAGAGGATCTGGAGAAGTGATCATCATATTTATCAGTCTCCTCACTGATCTGTTGGCCTTGGTGTTACTGTGGTGATTGGAAAGAGATAAAGTCACTCTGCTGCAGCTTTTGGTCAACCATCACTGAACATACAGATCATTGGTCATTCAGCTTCACTGCAGCGTTTCATCATATGTTTCTTAATTTAGAAAAATAACTGTGCTACTATACAAAACAGAAATGTGCAACACATCAGAAACCTTGAGAAGCAAACTGATGGGAGTGAACACATGTTTTGGTGTGATAAACAATGTGTTAACCACCAGGACAGATTGGTCCATTCTAGAAATAAGGAAGTTTTACAATCAGCAAAGAAAGCGGAACACACTCTTTTCTTCTTTTTCTCTTTTTTGCTCACTTGAAGTGAACTTTATGCATAAAATGGGTGATAGAAACACATTTATTGAAATAATGATGCAGTGAATGTTTAAGTCACACATCTGATCAGCTGTTTCCACTCTCTGTGTCTCTGGATAGCATGAAGCATGACCAGTACTAGCTGACATGAAGGAACAGTTACAACTTGCCCAATTAAAAGAGAGAGAGAGGAAGAGAGAAAGGGGAAGTAATGTTATCTTAAAGCGGCTCCATCTTCCTGATTGATCAGACAGACATATTGAGGCAGTTCTCTGACAGTTTGATGATTTTCTGCATCAGGATCAAACCCAGAATGAATATCCACCAGGTTCTGTTCTTCTGCTTCTTATCAGGTGAGGACTGATTACCTGACTGTGTCTGTAAAGCTGCAGCACACACTGCTTCTGGACATTCATTGTGGACATTTTAACAAATGTCAGATTTCTATCACTTAAGTTTTTATGTTGCTGTCATGTTAATTAGTTATTCTGTTGTTCTCTAAATGATTCTGTTACTATTTGCTGCTGCAACATCTTTATAATCTAATCTTTGAATTTAACTAAACTAAACCGTAGGTACCATGAAAATATGGCTCCTAAATAATCAATACTGTACTCATATCCTATCTTAAAAATCCTCTGTATGTGCTGTATGTATTTGTTTGCTGTATTTGTGGGTTTTTATGTTGGGGTGTAATTTGGGTCAAACCAGTCAAACCAGTCTTGTGACCTATACATACATACTTCTAATTATGTAGGTGAATACTGTGCAATAGTGCGTACACAAGTACATCTGTGTACATTTACAAAGTGCAATAAAATCTGCACACAAATCTGAGTGTAAGAAGTATGTGCAATAGGACATTGTGCAAAAGACACTAGTACTTTTACACTTTTGTGCAATAGGGCCATGTGCAATATAACTGACGCACTGAAATGGACAAAGTGCAATAACAACAGCAGGTTTTAAAATAGCAGCACCTAAACACTTTATGATCCCCCAAATTCTGGTCCTGTCAAGAGTAACACAGTTTTCTGCTCATTGTTTATCTGTCTGATTACATATTATTATTATTTCTTTTATTTTTCTTCATTTACTTTTCTCTTCTTTCTTTTAAAGAATGTTATTTTACATGTCATTGTTTTTAACATCAACCTGCCCCCAGGGACTCAAGATGGAAATTTGCCACTGGCTATAATCTTGTGTGTTTATATGTTAATGTTTTTGATTAATATGCATTGTCCATACCTTCTTAAATACATAAATCTACAGCAGCCTCTGTTAGTTATTGGTTTTATACAGCAGTCTACAACCACACACACAGGAAACAGCAACATGTTCCATATTATAAAATGACACTTCCCTTATGTGTTTCTCAACCCATATTTTCAGACAGTGAAGAAACCTGAGAATCATTATCACCATATATAGTAAACAAAACCCAGACACATCTAACTGTGAAGCAAAGCTTTCATATAAGGTTTTAGGATGATGTTTAATTATAAAACACAGAAGAGTATGTGCTGTTTCTTCCACCACACTGCCTCTGTTTCATCTCTGCTTCTCTGTGAAGTGATGGATTAGCTCTCATTAAGCTGCAGTCTGTTTTACAGTAAGTCTATAATACACAAAGTATTGATCATCAGTATTCACTGTTCATCTTTCCAACAGCACTGCAGGATGGAAACACTGGACTCAGCAATGCAGTAGTCCTTTATGCTGGAGCTGAAGGAGGAAATGGTTCATTACAATGCAACTTCACTTCGTCTGGAAACACCAAGTTCTTCTGTAAAGGAGAATGTAAAGAAGAAAACATTCTAATTAAAAACGATGATGTCACAGCTCAGAGCGGCAGATACAGCATCAGATCTGAAGATGGATCCTCTGGAACAAGAACTGTGACTGCGAACATCACACAGCTGATCAAGTCGGACTCTGGACGGTACAGATTTGGTTTGGGTGGATCTTTGGTTCCAGATTCTTACTGTGACTTTGACCTCAAAGTTACAGATGGTGAGTTTCTACTGAAAGTCACAAAATCTGATATATTTACTATGTTCATCCCATTTAATGATTGTGAAGCATAAGAATAAATGAAGTCAGATAGAATGTAATTAAACTGTGTGAAGACTGTGAGACGTTTATGATGTATTGACTCAGTGTATCCAGCAGTCAGACTGTGGTTGAACTGGGCAGCTCCCAGTGTGACTCTGTGGATCTGTGTGAATGTGAAGCAGGAAATATTGTGATCAGACCTCAGCATCTTACAGGAAGTACAGACACTAACTGTTGATTGTTCATCTTTTCAGAAGCACCATTTGGTGAAAACCGTTTTTTCACCCCTGCAGAAACTGAGGGAGGAAATGTCACATATGGATGCAGTGGTACTGTCTATGGAAGCAGGAAGTTCTTCTGTAAGGATGAATGTAAAAAAGTAGAAGACATCCTAGTTGAAACAGAAGGGAACAGAGCTCAGAGTGGCAAATACAGTATTGAATATATAGAAGGATCTGAACATGGACTGTATGTGACCATCACACAGCTGAAGAAGTCGGACACAGGACGGTACAAGTGTGGTTACGGCAGACCTTTGTCTCCAGATTCATCCTACTCATTCCCGATCTTTGTTGTAGATGGTGAGTTATATATTGAAAATCATGATTTTTCATAATTTATGTACCTTCTGGTAAGTGCAAATGAATGTTTAAAGAAAAATAATAATAATAATAAAAGATTTGTTTCTTGTTTTTATCTAAATTCAAAAGATGGGCTTGGAATATAAAATAGGAATATGGAAATGACAAGATGACATTAAACAACCAAAGTTGCAGCTAGAATTTGATTGGTGGGATGTAATTAATGGCAGTGAGAGGAGCACTAAGGTCAGAGTTATTAGAAAGATACAGCTGTATGTGGAACAACACATCCTCCAACTGTTTTGGTCACTTTATTTGGTGATGACACACATATAAGGGTCAATGACGTATAAGGATTTAGAACAACTCAATTGTAGAATAATAAAAACCAGCATATCTAATGCAGTAGTTCAAACATTCAGAATGTTGTGTAACTGAAGATCCATATTATACATTTGAAATGAAGTGATTTTAGTCGGTTTTTCAAGATTAATTGGCACTGGCCTTAAAAAAAGTCATGTGGTGCGACCACGATTCATCTTGAAATAAATTAATTTACTTAACACGCTTCACATCTTCTTTTTTTTTTTACAAGTTTTCAGTAATATAAAGTGTTTGGAAACAAAGTATTTGCATTTTTTAAAAATCTTTGTAAATGATGGTCTTTTATTTATATAAGACATTTCAAGATGAATCATGGTCGCACCACATGACTTTTTTTTAAGGCCAGTGCCAATTAATCTTGAAAAACCCCCATTAAAATCACTTTCAAATTGTAATATGAATTGTCAGGTACACAACATTCTGAATGTTTGAACTACTGCATTAGATATGCTTGTTTTTATTATTTAAAATTGAGAGAAATTATACGTCATTGACCCATAAACCTCTCTGAAATCACACAAACCGACTGGTAAATTGAGAGCTTTGCCTTCAGGCTCAGCTCCTTCTTCACCAGGACAGTCCGGTGCAACGCACGCATCACTGCTGACGCCGCACCGATCCGCCTGTCTATTTCCCACTCCATCCTACGTTGACTCGTGAACAAGACTCCTCCACTTGGGGCAGTGACACCCTCCCAACCCTTAGAGGGCAATCCACCTTTTTTCCGGCAGAGCACCATGGCCTCTGATTTGGAGGTGCTGACTCTCATCCCGACCACTTCACGTGTAGAGTCTAACAGAACAACATCATCCATAAAAAGGTGATTCTGAGGTCCCCAAACTGGACTCTCTCCTCCCCCCGGCTGCGCCATGAAAATCACGAACAGGATCGGGGACAAGGGGCAGCCCTGGCAGAGCCCGACACCCACTGACAACAGGTCAGACTTCGTGACGAGGATGCGGACACAGCTCTCACAACGGTCGTACAGGGACCGATTGGCTCGCAGCAGCGACCCTGGTACCCCATACTCCCGCAACACCTCCCACAAGGTCCCTTGCGGAACACGGTCGTAAGCCTTCTCTAAGTCTACAAAGCACATAGACTGGATGAGCGAACTCCCATGCCCCCTCCAGTAACCCTGCAAGGGTGAAGAGCTGGTCCACTGTTCCACGGCCAGGAAAGAATCCGCATTGTTCCTCCTGAATCAGAGGTTCGACAATCGGCCGGAGCCTCCTTTCCAGCACCCTGGCATATGCTTTTCCCAGGAGGCTGAGTAGTGTGATCCCCCGATAGTTGGAACACACCCTCCGGTCCCCTTTTATAAAAATGGGGACCACCATCCCGGTCTGCCAGTCCATGGTCACTGTCCCCGACCTCCATGCGATGCTGAAGAGGCGTGCCAACCATGACAGCCCCACATCGTCCAGAGCCTTCAGCATCTCAGCGGGAATCTCATCCGCTCCCGACGCCTTGCAACTGAGAAGCTGTTTAACTACCTCAGTGACTTCTGCCGGGGATATGAATGAAGATCCAGCTCTGCCTCTTCTACAGAGGACATGTTGGCCGGGTTCAGGAGTTCCTCGAAGTGCTCCTAACACCGCCCGACAATATCCCCAGTCGAGGTCAGCAGTTCTCTGCTCCTGCTGAGAACAGCCTGATCCTGCTTCCCCCTCCTGAGTCACCTGACTTCTTCGAGATCATCTGATAGTCCTTCTCCATGGTCTCACCAAACTCCTCCCCCACCCGGGCTTTTGCTTTCATAACTGCCCGAGCCACGGCCCTCCTGGTCGTCCGGTACCTGTCTGCTGCTTCCAGAGACCCCTGGGCCAGCCAGGACCCAAAGGCCTCCTTCTTCAGCTTGACGACCTCCTTTACCACTGATGTCCACCAGCAGGTTCTCTGATTGCCGCCCCAACAGTCACTGACGACCTTCAGGCCGCAATTATGAGCAGCCGCCTCCACAACTGAGGTCTTGAACATGGTCCATTCGGACTCCATGTCCTCACCCTCCCCAGGAACGGTGGAGAAGTTCCTCTGGAGGTGGGAGTTGAAGACCCTTCCGTACGGGGGCCTCCGCCAGACGTTCCCAGTCCACCCTCACTACTCGTTTAGGCTTCCCATGTCTGTCCGGCAGTCTTCCCCGCCACCTGATCCAACTCACCACCAGGTGGTGATCAGTTGACGGCTCCAATTCTCTCCTCACCCGAGTGTCCAAAACATACGGCTGCAGGTCCGATGATACATAATGACCTTTGGCCTAGGGTGCTCTGGTACCAGGTACATTTATGAACATCCTTATGTTCGAACATGGTGTGTGTTATGGCCAATCCATGGATTAGCACAGAAGTCCAACAACAACACACCACTCGGGTTCAGATCGGGCAGGCCGTTCTTCCCAAGCACCCCCTTCCAGGTTTCTCCATTACTGCCCACGTGGGCGTTGAAGTCTCCCAGCAGAACTATGGACTCGCCGGGCCGCACCCCTTCCAGGGCACCTCCCAGTGAGTCCAAGAAGGCCGGGTACTCCGAACTGCCATTCGGTGCATATGCACAAACAACAGTCAGAGTCTTCCCCCCAGCAACGCGAAGTCGCAGGGAGGCGACCCTCTCGCTCCGCGGGGAGAACTCCAACACAAAGACGCTCAGCTGGGGACTCATGAGTATCCCAACACCCGCCCGGCGCCTTTTCCCTTGGGCATCTCCGGAGGAGAAAAGAGTCCAGCCCCTCTCCAGGAGTTTGGTTCCAGAGCCGGTGCTGTGCGTAAAGGTCAGCCCAGCTATCTCTAGCCGGTACCGCTCCACCTCCCTCACTAACTCCGGCTCCTTCACCGCCAGCGAGGTGACGTTCCAAGAGCCAATTTGTGCCACTGAGGATCTGCACGCCTAGGTCCACGCCTTTTCCCAATGCCCGATTGGCATTGCACCCGACCCCAGACTTCATCCCTGCAGGTGGTGGAAAGCCAGGCCACCAGGCGCTCGCTGGCGAGCTCCCCTCCCAGGCCTGGCTCCAGGAAGGTGCCCTAGTTTCCCTAATCCGTGCGAGGTTCCTGTACCCCTGTGCTGCTGCGTCATCTAGGGTTCTTTGAATCCTTCTTAGTCTGGACCCTTGCCTGGGACCAATTTGCCTTGGGAGACCCTACCAGGGGCTAATGCTCATGACAACACAGCTCCCAGGGTCACTGGGACGTGCAAACCCCTCCACCATGATAAGGTGACGATTCCCGTGGGGGATAATTGCAAGCTGATTATTTAAAGTATTTCAAATCCTGGATTGCTTGAGGTATTCTTCTCTCCTGCTTTTATTGGTACATTAATGCATTTCTGGGCACATTCCTGCATCCTGTAGATCAGTGAGATAATGTGAAACCACTAGTAGGATTGTGTATCACATCAACCACATGTTCACAACGTAGATCCACATGTAAAAACAAGCTATTTATGGCCAAAAACTCCACAGAGAACCTTTAAGCTTCCAATACAAGACAAAAGATCCCAATCTTTTAAACTATACACTACATGTGTCTCTCTCTCTCTTCCTTCCCAGCCGTCTCTGATGTCTCTCGTCCAGGTTACTTCTGGCCTCTGGTTCTATGTCTGCCTGTTATTATTGTGCTGGTTGCTGTTGTTCTGTTGCTCGTCTACAAAATGAAGATGAGGAGGAACTCTGGTTTCAACACCAGAGAAACTTCAGACAGCAGAAACAATGAGGTGACTTTCTTTAACTCTGAATGTCTCATGTTAACTATTTTTGTAGTTAGTTGTCTGCAACTACTTCACGAATATGAACAAAACTACAATTAAATAAAATGATAATTACTATTATTAGACCTGTGACCTGTTGAGTTGTTATCACTAAAATATCAGCAAACAATTATCTAAGAAGAACACAATATCTCTTCTGTTACACTGCTTACTGCTGTATTTTAGGTTTGATGTTATTCCTGTTTTATTTTCAGTTATCTGTCGTCTATGAGAATCGTCCTCCAGTCTCCATGAGTGAGAACCGTCCTCCTGTCCACTATGAGAACCGTCCTCCTGTCCACTATGAGAACCGTCCTCCTGTCTCCATGAGTGAAGACCCGGACTACCAGAGTCTGGATGCAGCCGGCATGGATCCAGACCAAACCTACTCTACACTTAGAGAAACAACAAACAAATAATGATGTTTGGATTTGGATCTGGATTCTGTACTGAGCAGGTTAACATGTGCTGCAAGGTTCCAGTTTGTTCCATTTTATTTCTTTTTTCTTTGCTTAATCAGCAGATATTAACTATAAACTTGCTATTCTTCACTTCTATGCTGATGATACACATCTTATTCTTTTATTCTGAAATGTTCATTCTGTCTTTAAAACTGTAGATGTTGTTTGATATTGTTCTTTTACACTTTGAACCAACTCCGTGTTCTACAAATTATGTTCATATTTGACTAAATTACAACAACAGATATGTAACATTGCTGAATCACATTTTCTCTCAACATGATATGAAAATATTGATACTGAACGTATTAAATGTTCAGAGACAATGTACCTGGCTGTTTTATATTCCACCAAAATATCTGATGCTTTAATAAAATCTCTGCTGATGCAGTAAAATCTCTGTTGTTATAGTACAGTCTGTGATGTTACAGTAAATACAGCCACATGTGTCACAATCATCTCATATTCATCACACTAACAGTTATTTTGGATTAATTCATCATATCTCTAGTTAGTTTCTTTCAGTCTCTGCTGAGAATTAAGAGTTGAAGGCAGAATCCTGATCTACGTTTCCTCCCTAAGAGCTTTCCCTCTCTGCCTCTGTCCAATGAACAGTTACAGTGACCGAGTCCCACAGCTCACCTCTGATGGTACCTGTTGGGAACATTTTCACACAGGAAGCTTACAATGTGCTTTTGGCAGTAAATGCAGTATAACATAATCTAAAGATAATAATATTAAGGTATAAGTTTCCATTTAACCTTCTAAATGAATACCCTGTGAAGAATTAATCATGTTTGATATTTCAACACTTTCAAGTCTCACTGACTCTTGAGGATATATATATATATATATATATATATAGACACATTTTTTAGTGAAGTAAACAATGTGTTAACCACAAGGACACTTTGGTTCTGAAGGTTGTCTGATGTATATATATAATTATATCAGTCAGTGTGTGATGTGTTTGTGGCTCTTAGTGATAAACCTGCAGAGAATTATCAGAGACTCTGCAGCTCCTCTCAGCTTTACAGAGCTTCATAGAGAGTTTCAGCTCATTGTTTAACTGTCCAGCTGCAACTTTACTGTTCTGGTTCACTCTCAGCGCTCTCATAGCGTCAATTACAGAGAAAAAGCTGCAAAAAAAAAAATCCACTGTACACTACCTGCTCAGCACCAACCAGCAAACAGTCACAGTTAGCTGTAGACTAGCTGGTGAACATAGTGGAGCATTTAGCAGCTAAAGAGCCAGATGTTTCCCTCAGGAGTTGGTAGAGAGTAAAAACAGAGCTATAAAATGAGTGAATATTATAAACGCACCTATTGACACAGTGGATTTACGAGCCGCTGACCCTGATCTTGACTTTAAGAGCTAAATGTCTAAACCCATCCCTAAACTGAATCTAAACCCCAATGCCAATCCTAAAGGATGAGTTCACTATTTGTCCAGTGTCTTAAAACATGTATAGCAACAAAAAAGATAGGCTGGATAATTGTGAACATTTCCTTTAACTCTAAAAAACAAATCTTAACCCTCAAACAGACATTTGAAGGCCTGTCTCAAAGTGTACAAGTACAAACAGTTTCATCAGTATTCAGATCAGCTGTTTTCTCTGTCAGTGTGAACTCAGCTGATTCACAGTAAATCCTCCACCAGGGGGCAGCAGAGCTGAGAGTCAGTTTAAATGTGTGTGTGAGAAAGTGAGAGCCAGAAAGAGGAAAAGAAAGGATGCATGATTGTGTGTGTGTGTGTGTGTGTGTGTGTGTGTGTGTGTGTGTGTGTGTGTGTGTGTGTGTGTGTGTGTGTGTGTGTGTTTCAGCTGATTCATTCTCTAAACATCAGACAGACATCACGACTCTCAAATAAAAAAATAAAAAACAGCCAGTGTTTCCTTCAGATACTGTGATGTACAGATGTGCACCCATTAACTCACTTTATCTGGAACATTGTCAAGAAATTGTTGTAACATTAAATTCTTGATATTTAATTATTTAAAAAAATATATTTTATATATTACACATTTCATTTTTATATGATTGATATTGGCTGTATTGGTGAACTCTTCTGCTCAATTTGTGTGCATTTATTAATTGAGTTTCATCTGAACTACCTTCACATCCATCAAACTCTCCCTCGATGACTGCAAGTGGATCCTGAACACTGGATCACTTCTTGTTAACCATACTATAGAAAAAAATAAAATTGCATTTAAATATGAAAAATATTGTTTGTTTGTTTATTTTATTTGCTAATGGGCGGAAAAGGTTTTCTTCTACATTTTATTAATAATTGAATTAATATAACATAATTTTTTGTTTATATTTGTTTGAATATGTTTTGAAATTAATAATATAAAATATATTAAGCATTAATCATCAAATTAGCCAAATTAACTGAGCTGATAATCCTAATATTTTCTTGCAAACATTTGTGTTGTAAAACAAATCTGAAAAAAAAAAAAGTTTTTAAACCTTTGTTATAAGTTAAGTGTAGTCAGTCAAGTTATAATGTAGCAGAAATTCAAATAAAAAGACAAATGTTTGTTACCACACAGAAAAAGATTGACAGGCTGATTTATGAATAAATGAGGAATACATTTACCATTAACGCCCAATGTGACATTTTTGTCACTTTTCAGATCTCTGACACTACAAAAAGTGTTATGTCCCCTATAATTTTCCTTGAAGGAAAATGGGTCCAGGTTCTTATGGGTTAATTTTTTCTTTCACCAAATGATATACTATTACATTATAATAACATAAATCAACTGATCTACAACCAAAAATATTACTGTAGGTTTAGTGGGGATGTATGGGATGACGCACTAGTGTCCACTGTGGTGGCTGAAGTGTAACTATGCCATCAAAATCCTTTCATACATAAAAAAACAGCTTTTGAATAGCTGTCCTTTTTTTCTTGTACATTTTTGGAGATCCTTTGTATCAGTGGCTCTCCTGTCACATCTGTTTTATTTCTATAATCTGGGTCATGTCGTCTGTATATATGTGCAAATTTCAAAAATTCATTTTTATATTTTATTTGAATTTACATAACATTTGCAGATGTGTGAGCAACAGACCTCAGATCAGGACAAAAATCTACTCATCAAAATAAAATGAAATAAATAATAAAAATAAAAGTCAGAGCAGCAGAGGCAGATCACCTGTGAACACAAACATGGACTCACATCTTTACTCACTTATCTCAGACTTGGAGGTGATTCTGCTGTTATGCAGCAACATCGACCCCCGGTGGCAGAGAGCTGAACTGCAGGCCAGAGACGATCAATGTTAATGTGTGTGCAATACTTTTCCTCCTCTTAACAAACATAAACACATAAAGTTTCCTCCCTTTAATAAAGCTGCCGTCACACAAAAAGAACATTTGTGTTCATGTCAGAAGTGATTTGGTCTATTCACTCAGCTGCACCTGCAAAGCGTCGCATGTCTCTGTAAAAGACGTCACACAGCGTCTCATGGCGCCTTCTTACAAACAGTCACCGGAGTCAGAGGACGTGAGACGTGCCGGTGAAACAGTCCACAAACTGCGGTAAAGTTAGAGAGAAAGTCGAGGTAGCTTAGTCCCTCGTTCAGCTCAATTCTCCACAAGCGACGGACGTTAACGGGAAGGATTAAACTGGACGTGAGTGAGTTACAGATCGCTGGCTGGTTAACGAGTACTGTTCATCTCCTCACCAAAACGGGAGATACGGCTCTGACGTCACATGGTATGGGGGTTCACACATTGTTGTGACTATATGTCTATATTAATGAAATGAGGTGAACAGTTGTTCAGGAGCATCGGTCATGCCGTCTGGTTTATTTACTTTCCGCTTTGCACACACATATAGTCAAGCTACTTCCTTCTCTAGTTCTCTCCAGTTCCTGTCCAGGTGCATTTCAAAGTAAAGGTCCTGCTGTAGCAGTACTAGTATTAAACCAAGCGGGGAGTTCCGGTCCTCTGAAATGAGGCCAACCCGGAAGTAACTTAAAACTGCATTCTATCAAAAGGCCACCAGGGGGCGACCGTTTTGGTGTCAAAAGGACTTCCGTCTCTATACAAGTCAATGGAGAATTCAAAAGTCAAACTCAGACAGGCTGGTTGAGTCAAAGTCAGTTTTACTTTGAAATTCAATTAACAGACTGTTTATTGAAACGGGAAGTCAGGTGACCACAGACACACAGCAGGTCAAAGTGGATCAGCACAGCAGCTTTGCAGCACAGAGGATCTGGAGAAGTGATCATCATATTTATAAGTCTCCTCACTGATCTGTTGGCCTTGGTGTTACTGTGGTGATTGGAAAGAGATAAAGTCACTCTGCTGCAGCTTTTGGTCAACCATCACTGAACATACAGATCATTGGTCATTCAGCTTCACTGCAGCGTTTCATCATATGTTTCTTAATTTAGAAATAACAATGTGCCAACCACCAGGACAGATTGGCCCATTCTAGAAATAAGGAAGTTTGCAATCAGCAAAGAAAGCGGAACACACTCTTTTTCTTCTTCTTCTTCTCTTTTTTGCTCACTTGAAGTGAACTTTATGCATAAAATGGGTGACAGAAACACATGTGTTGAAATAATGATGAAGTGAATGTTTAATTCACACATCTGATCAGCTGTTTCCACTCTCTGTGTCTCTGGATAGCATGAAGCATGACCAGTACTAGCTGACATGAAGGAACCGTTACAACTTGCCCAATTAAAAGAGAGAGAGAGACAGATAGAGAGAGAGAGGAAGAGGAAGAGAGGAAGAGGAAGTAATGTTATCTTAAAGCTTCTCCATCTTCCTGGTTGATCAGACAGACATATTGAGGCAGTTCTGAGACAGTTTGATGATTTTCTGCATCAGGATCAAACTCAGAATGAATATCCACCAGGTTCTGTTCTTCTGCTTCTTATCAGGTGAGGACTGATTACCTGACTGTGTCTGTAAAGCTGCAGCACACACTGCTTCTGGACATTCATTGTGGACATTTTAACAAATGTCACATTTCTATCACTTAAGTTTTTATGTTGCTGTCATGTTAATTAGTTATTCTGTTGTTCTCTAAATGATTCTGTTACTATTTGCTGCTGCAACATCTCTATAATCTAATCTTTGAATTTAACTAAACTAAATGTGATCTCATTTAACAAAATATAAAAACCGTCCATCATGAATAGTTGTTGCTCATTAATGTGTTTGATATTAAAACAGTGAAAAACAGACATTACACAGAGACACTGTGACTACAACTGCAGCTGAGAGTAGAACAACAGCAACTGCTGTACAGTCAGTGAACACTTTGCTGCCTGTAGTTAAAATGTTCTACTAAAATAAGAGAAAACACTTTTAAGTGCTTCAACCTATAACATTATATGCATTAGACTGAGAGCAGCAGCCTCTGTTAGTTCCTGGTTTTATACAGCAGTCTACAACCACACACACAGGAAACAGCAACATGTTCCTCATTATAAAATGACACCTCCCTTATGTGTTTCTCAACTCATATTTTCAGATAAGGAAGAAAAGTGAGAATCATTATCACCATATATAGTAAATAAAACCCAAACACATCTAACTGTGAAGCAAAGCTTTCATATAAGGTGTTAGGATGATGTTTAATTATAAGACACAGAAGAGTATGTGCTGTTTCTTCCACCACACTGCCTCTGTTTCATCTCTGCTTCTCTGTGAAGTGATGGATTAGCTCTCATTAAGCTGCAGTCTGTTTTACAGTAAGTCTACAATACACAAAGTATTGATCATCAGTATTCACTGTTCATCTTTCCAACAGCACTGCAGGATGGAGACACTGGACTCAGCAATGCAATACAACTTTATGCTGGAGCTGAAGGAGGAAGTGGTTCACTGACTTACTCCTTCACTTCATCTGGAAACACCAAGTTCTTCTGTAAAGGAGAATGTAAAGAAGAAAACATTCTCATTAAAACAGATGATGTCACAGCTCAGAGCGGCAGATACAGCATCAAATATAAAGACGGATCCTCTGGAACAAGAAGTGTGACTGTGACCATCACACAGCTGACCAAGTCGGACGCAGGACGGTACAGATATGGTTTGGGTGGATCTTTGTTCCCAGATTCTTACAGTGACTTCGACCTCATAGTTACAGATGGTGAGTTTCTACTGAAAGTCACAAAACCTGATATATTTACAATGTTCATCCCATTTAATGATTGTGAAGCATAAGAATAAATGAAGTCAGATAGAATGTAATTAAACTGTGTGAAGACTGTGAGACGTTTATGATATATTGACTCAGTGTATCCAGCAGTCAGACTGTGGTTGAACTGGGCAGCTCCCAGTGTGACTCTGTGGATCTGTGTGAATGTGAAGCAGGAAATATTGTGATCAGACTTCAGCATCTTACAGGAAGTACAGACACTAACTGTTGATTGTTCATCTTTTTAGAAGCACCGTTGGGGGAAAACACTCGTTTCATCCCTGCAGAAACTGAGGGAGGAAATGTCACTCGTGAATGCATTGGTACTGACTATGGAACCAGGAAGTTCTTCTGTAAGGATGAATGTAAAAAAGAAGAAGACAATCTGGTTGAAACAAAGGGGAACAAAGCTGAGATTGACAGATACAGTATTAAATATACAAAAGTATCTGAATATGGACTGTATGTGACCATCACACAGCTGAAGAAGTCGGACTCAGGATGGTACAAGTGTGGTTACCGCAGACCTTCGTCTACAGATTCATCCTACTCATTCCCGATCTTTGTTATAGATGGTGAGTTATATATTGAAAATTATGAAAATGTTTATTTTTAATTGATGTACCTTCTGGTAAGTGCATGAAATAAAAATGATACTTTCTTTTGTTTTTATCTAAAATCAAAAGATGGACTTGGAATATAAAATATAAATATGGAAATGACAAGATATAAACAAACAACCAAAGTTACAGCTAGAATTTGATTGGTGTGATGTAATTAATGGCAGTGAGAGGAGCACTAAGGTCAGAGTTATTAGAAAGATACAGCTGTATGTGGAACAACACATCCTCCAACTGATGAAAAAACATTGAATAGCAGCAGGAAGTGGAGACACGTCGTCCATATTTATATACAGTCAATGGTGGCTCTAAAATCATGGTGTCAGGATCTCTCATGGTCTGCTGTCTGATTACTCAGAGCAGCTCAGTGCTCTTATGTTCTGATGTTTTGGTCACTTTATTTGGTGATGACACACATATAAACCTCTCTGAAATCACACAAACTCCTTCATTCACTTTATTCATGTTTTTCTCACATCTCCACTTTCATCCTTCATTCTTTAACCAGCTGATCACCAGAAAATACTGATGATGTCATTAATGCCTGTTATTATTGAGCATGTTGACACTTTGAAGGTACAAAATATAATTATGTCAGATATTAAAGTTTGTGCTGCCAACACCACACACATCAAACTTGTGTTTAGAGTTTATTATTCTATTAAATGTTTTATACAAATCCAAAGATAAGTGGGAGACTGAAACATTGAAAGTTTAAATATGAAAATTAAACAGGCAACTTTCATTCTTGCACTGTTAGAAGTTAACTTGAAATGTAAATCAGTCAAATCTAACTTAAAAAAAATAATTTAGAAATAAAAAACAACAACTTGCAGAATAAACCTAAACTACTATGTTGTTTTTAACTGCAGATATTGTACAGTACACACTGATGGATCAGTTGGTTGAGTTATCCAGGACACTTTCTTGTTTTTGTATCAAGAAATGTTGAGGATATAAATAATATCGTCAGTGAATTATCTGGTCTTCCCGGGACTTATAAAGATACAACAGGGGTAAAATTTCCTGGTTAAATGTTGAATAATATAGCGTTTATATTTTTAAAGTAATATATAATATTTGTGGATTACTGGATTTTATTCAACAGATAACATTTTGGGGCTATTTTAAGAACTGCCGTGAGACTTGCAGGATCTCTCATGGTCTGCTGTCTGATTACTCAGAGCAGCTCAGTGCTCTTATGTTCTTGCAGGATAAACCTAAACTACTATGTTGTTTTTAACTGCAGATATTGTACAGTACACACTGTTGGATCATTGTGTCCAGATTCATCTTAAAAAGACTCATCATCTGCTCTTTTCAGTATATTTGAGCTGCTGTATTCATGTTTGAAACTCTTTACGTCTCAGACAACAATAAGTTTCCTGTGAGGAAAACTCTCCACAGGATTCAAACTGTCAGTGTGTGATGACGGGGAAAGCTCCGTGTTTAAAGAGGATCAAAGTACAACTGTGATTGGCCACGACTGTCACAGCCTCCAACATGCATACCAGTAATAATGTTTCATCACAGGTGCATCCAGCAAACCTGGTCACCAAATGACCACAAGTGCATTTGACCTGCCCCTGATGGTCTGGGCAGAGTGCATCTCACTATGAAATAAAAACAATCCTTCATGTTATAATAATAATCAATAATCTCATATCTAACTCTGTCTCATCAGAACAAACAGAACAAATAATGCTTAATTGAATAAAACCTTATTCCTCTGCTTTATAGATTCAGTATCTGATAGTTTCATTGTGTTTTCATTGTTCACAGCTCCAACCACTGAAGAACCAAACTGGACTCTCCGACCTTTTCCAACATCAGTCCCATCAGCCTCCACACCAGCAACAACACAGAGTTTAATCTCCAGTTCAGGAAGCTTCACACCTTCATCATCTTTCCCTGAAACCACAGAGCAGTCTGCAGGTACAGGACAGTTCATGTCTGTCCATCTGTCCATCACTGTCTCTCTGCAACTAAACGTCTTTTTTGAAACAGCATAACAACATTCAGTAATAAAAATAACAAGATTGAACAACATGTTTCAACACCTAGAAGAATACGTTTCAAATTTAGTTTTACAATATATTACCTTATTATCTTCATGTCTAATATTTAAACACATCCTACATTTCTTATGATGTAAGACAATGATTAACATGTGATGTAAACACATGACAAGTCAACAAACATCCAGACCAAAGTCTTTGAGGGTTTAGTTCAACAGGAAGATCTCATGTTAGATAAAGGTTCCCTGTGCAGTTTTCTTGTAAACAGGTTATATTTATATTCAGTGTTACTCACCAAAACATGCTGAGTGTAAAAGAGGTATTGGTTTACTGAATCCCAAAAATGTGACCTCAGGTAGGATAACTTAATGAACCCTTAATTGCTGGTTCTATATATTACTGCACTCTCCACAGGTTGTCCGGTAAGAACAGTAATGGCGTGAATTCGTCAATTAATCCGGTTATTGACTCAAACACAATCACTGGCATGCCACTCATTTATTGCTGGTCATTTGGATGCTCCTTTGCAGATGTGGTTACATCTTTTCAGAAGCACCATTTAGTGACAATACTAATTTCATCCCTGCAGAAACTGAGGGAGGAAATGTCACTCGTGTATGCAATGCTGCTGTCCATGGAAGCATGAAGTTCTTCTGTAAGGATGAATGTAAAAAAGAAGAAGACATCCTGGTTGAAACAGCAGAGAACACAGCTCTGAATGGCAGATACAGCATTAAATATATAGAAGGATCTGGAATGTATGTGACCATCACACAGCTGGAGAAGTCGGACACAGGACGGTACAAGTGTGGTTACGGCAGAGCTTTGTCTCCAGATTCATTCGACTGGTTCCCGATCATTGTTGTAGATGGTGAGTTTTATAATGAAAATCATGAAAAATGTTTAATTTATGTACCTTCTGGTAAGTGCATATGAATGTTTAAAGAAACATAATAATGGATTTATTCTTGTTTTTATGTAAATTCAAAAGATGGACTTTATTGAGCATGTTGACACTTTGAAGGTTATATTTATATTCAGTGTTACTCACCAAAACATGCTGAGTGTAAAAGAGGTATTGGTTTACTGAATCCCAAAAATGTGACCTCAGGTAGGATAACTTAATGAACCCTTAATTGCTGGTTCTATATATTACTGCACTCTCCACAGGTTGTCCGGTAAGAACACTAATGGCGTGAATACGTCAATTAATCCGGTTATTGACACAAACACAATCACTGGCATGCCACTCATTTATTGCTGGTCATTTGGATGCTCCTTTGCAGATGTGGTTACTACACAAAAGGGAACAAATGTAAACATATAGAGAGATTAAGCTTATACAATAATACTGAACATAACAATGTGACATGAAATACACAACGTAAATATTAATATCATGCAATGATAAACAGTACAAGGATGTATACATGAACAAAATATAATCCTCATAGCTCTGAGGCACATCTCTGTCATTACTACTGCTGACATAATACACACAGATGGTGAGTTAAAGAAATGTGTGACGGCCCCTGTTACAGTGCTGTCATTGCACTGTAACATAAATAACATCCTGAAGGCATGATAATAAATCACTAATTAACATAAACAACATGGTCAGGGATCATATGCAATGAACAGCATTAAAGTGACCATCAGACTATTAAAGAGACATGAGCGCTGTCATTATACATGAGACATTATGATATACATTTTTACATTTACAATGTTTTGTAAGAAGTTTTTAGAATCATAACTCAATACAGAGCATCCTGACACTGTTTGTTCACATGCACACCGTGTGCACAGCAGCAGACTGTGTATATAAACTGTGAATAGGCTAAAGAGGGATGCCAGTGCTGAAACTGGATGACTTTCTCAACACTGAGTGTGTCCTTTAGGTCCAACACAAGTGCTGAGCTTGTTCCCTCAGTCATAAAATATTTGCAAACTGATTATTTCAAATCCTGGACTGCTTGCGGACTTCTTCTCTCCTGCTTTTATTTGGTACATTACTGCGTTTCTGGGCACATTCCTGCATCCCGTAGATCAGTGAGATAATGTGAAACCACTGGTAGGATTGTGTATCACATCAACCACATGTTCACAACGTAGATCCACATGTAAAAACAAGCTACTTATGGTCAAAAACTCCCCAGAGAACCTTTAAGCTTCCAATACAAAACAAAAGATCCCAGTCTATTAAACTATACTCTACATGTCTCTCTCTCTCTTCCTTCCCAGCCGTCTCCGGTGTCTCTCTTCCAAGTTACTTCTGGCCTCTGGTTGCATCTATGTCTCTGATTATTGTGATGGTTGCTGTTGTTCTGCTGTTCGTCTACAAACTGATGACGAGGAGGAACTCTGGTTTGAACACCAGAGAAACTTCAGACAGCAGAAACATGGAGGTGACTTTCTTTAACTCTGGATGTCTAATGTTAACTCTCACTGTTGGCAGACATTTTATTTTTGTAGTTAGTAATAAACAATCTCATGTCTGCAACTACTTCACTTAATTTGAACAAAACTATAATGAAATAAAATCATAATTACTGTTATTAGACCTCTGACCTGTTGAGTTGTTATCACTAAAATATCAGCAAACAATTATCTAAGAAGAACACAATATCTGTTCTGTTACACTACTTACTGCTGTATTTTAGGTTTGATGTTATTCCTGTTTGATTTTCAGTTATCTGTCGTCTATGTCCACTATGAGAACCGTCCTCCTGTCCACTATAAGAACCGTCCTCCTGTCTCCATGAGTGAAGATCCCGTCTACCAGAGTCTGGATGCAGCCGGCATGGATCCAGACCAAACCTACTCTGCACTTAGAGAGACAACAAACAAATAATGATGTTTGGATTTGGATCTGGATTCTGTACTGAGCAGGTTAACATCTGCTGCAAGGTTCCAGTTTTTTCTACTTTCTTTCTTTATTTTTTGCTTAATCAGCAGATATTAACTATAAACTTGTTATTCTTCACTTCTATGCTGATGATACACATCTATTAATGTTTCTGAGAATGTTCAACAACTTATTTCTTTTTGAAATGTTCATTCTGTCTTTAAACTGTAGATGTTGTTTGATATTGTTCTTCTACACTTTGAACCAACTCTGTGTTCTACAAATTATGTTTATATTTGACTAAATTACAACAGCAGATATGTAACATTGCTGAATCACATTTTCTCTCAACATGATGTGAAAATATTGATACTGAACGTATTAAATGTTCAGAGACAATGTACCTGGCTGTTTTATATTCCACCAAAATATCTGATGCTTTAATAAAATCTCTGCTGATGCAGTAAAATCTCTGTTGTTATAGTACAGTCTGTGATGTTACAGTAAATACAGCCACATGTGTCACAATCATCTCATATTCATCACCCTAACAGTTATTTTGGATTAATTCATCAAATCTCTAGTTAGTTTCTTTCAGTCTCTGCTGAGAATTAAGAGTTGAAGGCAGAATCCTGATCTACGTTTCCTCCCTAAGAGCTTTCCCTCTCTGCCTCTGTCCAATGAACAGTTACAGTGACCGAGCACAATGTGCTTTTTGGCAGTAAATGCAGTATAACATAATCTAAAGATAATAACATGAAGGTATAACTTTCCATTTAACCTTCTAAGTGAAAACCCTGTGAAGAATTAATCATGTTTGATATTTCAACACTTTCAAGTCTCACTGACTCTTGAGGATATATATATATATATATATATATATATATATATATATATATCTCTCATTATATCAGTCAGTGTGTGATGTGTTTGTGGCTCTTAGTGATAAACCCGCAGAGAAATATCAGAGACTCTGCACCTCCTCTCAGCTTTACAGAGCTTCATAGAGAGTTTCAGCTCATTGTTTAAATTGTTCAGATATTTCCCTCAGGAGTTGGTAGAGAGTAAAAACAGAGCTATAAAAAGAGTGAATATTATAAACGCACCTATTGACACAGTGGATGTACGAGTCGCTGACCCTGATCTTGACTTTGAGAGCTAAATGTCTAAACCCAACCCTAAACTGAATCTAAACCCCAATGCCAATCTTAAAGGATGAGTTCACTATTTGTCCAGTGTCTTAAAACATGTATAGTAACAAAAAAGACAGGCTGGATAATTGTGAACATTTCCTTTAACTCTAAAAAGCAAATCTTAACCCTCAAACAGACATTTGAAGGCCTGTCTCAAAGTGTACAAGTACAAACAGTTTCATCAGTATTCAGATCAGCTGTTTCTCTGTCAGTGTGAACTCAGCTGATTCACAGTAAATCCTCCACCAGGGGGCAGCAGAGCTGAGAGTCAGTTTAAATGTGTGTGTGAGAAAGTGAGAGGGAGAAAGAGGAAAAGAAAGGATGCATGATTGTGTGTGTGTGTGTGTGTGTGTGTGTGTGTGTGTGTGTGTGTGTGTGTGTGTGTGTGTGTGTGTGTGTGTGTGTGTGTGTGTGTGTGTGTGTGTGTGTTTCAGCTGACATTCATTTTTGTACGATTAATATTGGCTGCTCAATTTGTGTACATTTATTCATTGAGGTTTTTTTTATTCCTTTTTTTCTTGTATATTTTTGGAGATCCTTTATATCATTGGCTCTCCTGTCACATCTGTTTTATTTCTATAATCTGGGTCATGTCGTCTGTATATATGTGCAAATAAATAAAACTGAACAAAAACCCTGAAATGAACCATTTTAACTGAACATTTCAGTCTTAAATTTTAAAGTTAAATTGAGTTTGACAAAAGTCTGATTATGTGAGATAGAAGATTTTACATTATTTTAATGTAACTTCATTCTGTTCATCTTCTGTTGAGTTTGTAGGTCTTTGTGTGTTCAGCTTCCTAAACAAACATTTAGTTACTTTAAATTAATCTATAGCTGATTATATTTGGGTAAAATTGCTTTTTAAACTGTTTATATGAAAGAATTTGTGTACATGACAAATCATGTTTATATTTTATTTGAATTTAAATAATATTTGCAGATTTGTGAGTAACAGACCTCAGATCAGGACAAAAATCTACTCATCAAAGTAAAATTCAATAAATAATAAAAATAAAAGTCAGAGCAGCAGAGGTAGATCACCTGTGAACACAAACATGGACTCACATCTTTACTCACTAATCTCAGACTTGGAGGTGATTCTGCTGTTATGCAGCAACATCGACCCCCGGTGGCAGAGAGCTGAACTGCAGGCCAGAGACGATCAATGTTAATGTATGTGTAATACTTTTCCTCCTCTTAACAAACAGAAACACATAAAGTTTCCTCCCTTTAATAAAGCTGCCGTCACATAAAAATAATTTGTGGTCATGTCAGGAGTGATTTGGTCTATTCACTCAGCTGCACCTGCAAAGCGTCGCATGTCTCTGTACAGCGTCTCATGGCGCCTTCTTACAAACAGTCACCGGAGTCAGAGGATGTGAGACGTGCCGGTGAAACAGTCCACAAACTGCGGTAAAGTTAGAGAGAAAGTCTAGGTAGCTTAGTCCCTCGTTCAGCTCAATTCTCCACAGCCGTCTACCTGACTGTCACAGAGAGGGGAGAGGGACCAAGGAGACACAATACTGTTTAATACGGTGATAAAGCTGCACATTTTAATAATAACGATGGCAGGATCACTTAAAGATGGGTAACCAGGGTAACTTAGCTCAACCGGTGAATATATCAGTGAGCATGCTAACCATAACAAAGTGGTGACTGACTCTGGTGCCTCCTAGTGGTAGAATAGAAAAAGACACTTACACACAGAGAGCTTCAACATTTGATTCAAATAGTTTTGAATGCTGCAGCTTCTTAATCTCACCTGCTCATCTTTGTGCCATTACCTGTTTGACATCACATTTTGTCTGGCCTGTAATCATAATGTGATAATTATGGGACACGTATTAAGTTAATTAGTTAATTAGTTAAAATGAATCCTTCTTCTCACTTTCAAAGCTCTAAATGATCAGGCTCCATCATATCTTAAAGAGCTAATAGAACCTTATGAACCTACCAGAACACTGCGCTACCAGCTCATAGAACCTTATGAACCAACCAGAACACTGCGCTACCAGCATGCAGGCCTACTTGTGCTTCCTAGTATCTCTAAAAGTAGAATGGGAGGCAGAGCCTTCAGTTCTCAGGTTCCTCTCCTGTGGAACCATCTCCCAGATTGGGTCGGGGGGGCGGACACCCTCTCTACGTTTAAGAGTAGGCTTCAAACGTTCCTTTGTGATAAAGCTTATAGTCAGGGTTCCAGCTCCTTCTATGCTGCTATAGGCTTAGACTGCCAGGGGACTCATGATGCACTGAGCTCCTCTCTCCTCCTCTCTCTCTCTCTATCCATCCATTGATATCCATTAATATTCATGTACTATTAATGCATTCAATAACCTAAACTTCTTCCCCGGAGTTGTCTGTGCTTTCTCGTCTCACAGGTAATCTGGGCCTGTAGACGTCCGGATGACAGATTCCAGTCCCGGACCTTCAATGTGCTTCTCTCTCCTCTCCTTCCTCTCTCTCTCCTCTCCTTCCTCTCTCTCCTCTCCTCCCTCTTTCTCCTCTCTACTCCAACTGGTTCTCCCACTTTGAGCCTGGTTCTAAACAGATGCAGACACTCAGACAGGCTGGTTGAGTCAAAGTCAGTTTTACTTTGAAATTCAATAAACAGGCTTCTGGCTGACAATCTCAACTCAAGTTATTGAAGCAGGAAGTCAGGTGACCACAGACACACAGCAGGTCAAAGTGGATCAGCACAGCACAGAAGATCTGGAGAAGTAATCATCATATTTATCAGTCTCCTCACTGATCTGTTGGCCTTGGTGTTACTGTGGTGATTGGAAAGAGATAAAGTCACTCTGCTGCAGCTTTTGGTTCAAACACAAATAGAAAAAACAGTTTCATGTGGTTAATATCACTGAACATACAGATCATTGATCATTCAGCTTTGCTGCAGCACTGTACACATAGACTGTATGTAAGAAATGGACGTAACATCCGTGACGTCACCCATTGGTTTGTGGACTGCTGTTCGGAGGCAATTTCAGGTGCATGCCGGGGGAAAAAAACTACGGATTCTACTTATATGGGCATCAGGAGGAGCATGAGGCCCGCTCCTGAACCTGTGAACCAATCAACCTGTCAAACACGACGTAGCCACGCCCTAATGCATACCCTGCTCTATCATCAAATATTAAATCAGGGAGGCCAAAATGTCCCAAATGAACATCATACTGCATTGAAGAAGGATTTAAACTAGCGATTGAGACCATAAACACATTTTGAAAACATTTACTGAGGCTAGAAATCAAGTGAGAAGTTGGTGAATTCTCCATTGACTTGTATAGAGACGGAAGTCCTTTTGACACCAAAACGGTCGCCCCCTGGTGGCCTTTTGATAGAATGCAGTTTTAAGTTACTTCAGCATTGGCCTCATTTCAGAGGACTGGAACTCCCCGTCTGATTGCACATCATTCCTAATTTATAAATAGCTGCTACTCTACAAAAAATAAATGTGCAAGCTCACAAAAAAACCTTGAGAAGCAAACTGATGAGAGCAAACACATTTTTTGGTGTGATAATGAGAGTCAGAGTTCATGTGATGATTCTTGAATATGCAAAGATGAGATTAATTCATGTTTTTAATTATGAGCTCGGGAGCAATAGTCTACATGCATGAGACAACTGACAAAGGTTTTGAACAGAGTGCTAGACACTTATACTCTTACTGGTAGTGTTAATCGGTCAGTTGGGGCCTTTCCAACTAAATTTGTCCTATGTCGGTCATTCTGCTGACAGACATACTAGACCACCTGGATCCTAGCCTGAGCCACTTGACCATATATAGAAATACATCTTAACAGATAAACAATGTGTTAACCACCAGGACACTTTTACTCTGATGGTTATCTGACCCATTCTAGAAATAAGGAAGTTTGCAGTCAGTGTTTTTACACAAAGAGGAACACACTCTTTCTCAAGATATCTCTCACTGTGTTTCTATTAACCTGTTTGAATGCTCACTTCAGGGGGATTTTGAAAATGTTGTGAAAGACTTTATGTGCAAAATGGGTGATAGAAACACAGTACATGACCAGTACTATCTGACATGAAGAGAGAGAAAGAGAGAGAGAGACAGAGAGAAAGAGAGAGAGAGAAAAGACAGAGAGAGAGACAGAGAGAGAGAGGAAGAGGAAGTAATGTTAATTTAAAGCGTCTCCATCTTCCTGATTGATCAGACAGACATATTGATCATCATATTTATCAGTCTCCTCACTGATCTGTTGGCCTTGGTGTTACTGTGGTGATTGGAAAGAGATAAAGTCACTCTGCTGCAGCTTTTGTTTCAGACACAAATAGATAAACAGCTTTCTGTGGCTAACCATCACTGAACATAAATAAGGTCTCTGAAGAAATTGATGAGAGCAAACACATTTTTTGGTGTGATAAGCAATGTGCTAACTACCAGGACACTTTGGCCCATTTTAGAAATAAGGAAGTTTTCAGCCAGCATTACTTTTACACAAAGAGGAACACACTCTTTTTTTTCTCACAGACTCAGAGGCTCCATTCCTGCCCTGTGTTTCCATTAACCTATTTCAATATATTCAATATATTTCATATTTTAAGAAAATGTCTTTATACCTTCATCCATCCATACCCAGGTCAGTCTTCATGTGAAGGAGCAGCTCCAGCAGGCAGTAGAATGGATAAATAGACACTACCAACCAACAGCAACTCCCCTTTTTGTTCTTGGGACTCTTGTCCACAGGAGAAGTCTGGGATCCAGTTGGCTATGGGGTGGTGAAAAACTTGGATCAAGAAGGAAGGGTCTACAAAATACACCTCAGAGATGGTGCTGGTTCAGAAAAAGAGTCTTATTAGGTCAGATTTCACAGTGTTACCAACGGCAACTACCAGCATGCCTATGACATAAAATCAACCTGTGTGGGACCCAGGCCTGACACACGAGTCACATCAACTACCAAACGCCAGCACAGCAGATGAGAGTGATATAGAGGGAGTCATAATCACTATGGAGCTGGACCGGCGGGAGTTCAGGCTAGGGTTGGGCGATGTCCAGGAATTGGACGATCGACGATGTTCAAAGCAAGACATTGTGATGGCCGATGGCATCGGCATCGGCGGGAGGGGGTTGCGATCGATCTAATAAGAGGCAACACAGAGCTTTGCTCTCGCACGCGCTGCATTTATAGTCACACAAACACACACGCGCTGTTCACTCCATATTCCAGGAGAATACGTCTAATTTGCGGGCGGGCGGCGGCGGCACATCGCCGATGTGGTGTCCATCGGCGATGGCTGTCAGGCATCGCTGATGGACCTAGTACCTCACAGTCCATTTTGGATTATGAACAGGAAAATTACCTCAGTAACAATGTAAATGTAAAGGCAACATTGGAATGTAATTTAGTGCTAGGGCAGCCTAAAAGAAGTACAGCAGGACAGCACTCGAATCCCTTCTACTTTCTAAGGTGTGTAAATCAAACCCTCACTACCTCACTTAGAAACCCACAGGTGTCTCAGGCTGAAAACAACAGAGTAGTCCAACATGTGTTTAGACCCTGCTGTAGTCTGTCACAGGGCCAATTGTAATGAGGATGGTTTTAGGACCAAGGGGAAGACTATATAGGACAGAGGTGACACAACATGATGGACACCAAACATTTATTCACAAGCCCAGAGAAATAGCAGTGAGGGGAGATTGGTCGCCATATATGAACGCTGTAATGAATGTTTCCAGCAAACTGCTTGCAGATATAAGTATAACGACATTAAGCATTCTGTTGGTTTGGGTGCTATTTACATGATGTAAAGGATGATCTCCAAGTGCAATATTGTCTGTCACGGTTTTCCCCACATGAATAGTTTGGTTAGAGTATGGGAGGTTATGAATAAAGGCCTCTCTAATATGCTAAATGAGGTAAATAAAAACACTTCCACTCAGAGAGCTTCAACATTTGATTAAATAGTTTTGAATGCTGCAGCTTCTTAATCTGACCTTTGTACGTTTACCTGTTTGACATCACATATTTTCTGGCCTGTCATCACTACGTGACATTTTATAAAGTGCTAATTATGGGAAACTTTTACTGAGTTTTACCAAAACTACTTTACTGAGTCATTATAAAACTCACTAAGTCACTTATTATTAGGTTTCACTTCTCCATTTTAATGGCAGAAATGCTGATCGTCCACATTTCCGGTTTGTACTGTAACAAGCCAGATACAGCAACAGGAAGCAGAACCCTGATGCAGACACTCAGGCTATGTTTACACGGAAACGATCTGAACAGAAAACCCAAAAGTGGCGTTGCGTTCTCACTTTTTATTCCGCGTTTAGACAAGCGTTTTTTGGGGGAAATCTGCGTGCATACGGTGACGCAAAAGTTTGTCGAATTCAATGTTGTTTGCACACAACACCACAAAGTCCGCGCGCCTGTGTAGAACCTTCCCTGTATTTCTCTCCCTAGTAGCGCCAAATGGAAAACCAAAACCAAAACATGGCTAAGAAGAAAAAAAAACTGACCATTTTGTCTCGGACTCCACTTCTCTCCCCCCTCCTCTGTCATTGTCGTCCACGCTGCAGCAGACAGGTATCAGCAGAAGGAAAGGTACGTGACGTCACATGGAAGAGCGTCTGTCACCTAGGTTACAGCTTCAGACCGCAACAAAAACTCTGATGCATTTAAGCCAGCGTGAGCAGCTCAGAGCACACTTTTGCATTTTCAACCCTTCAGACAGGAACGCGACGGTGGAGCATTTTTAAGATTTCCACTCTGGAGGGTGGGTTCATTTGTTTGCGTTTTTAAGCCCCCAAAACACTGTCGCCGTCTAAACGAAAGGCACATCTGATAAAATATTTTGTCGGTTTCACCCGGAAGCATTGTCGTGTAAAGTGGGCCTAAGACAGGCTGGTTGAGTTAAAGTCAGTTTTACTTTGAAATTCAATTAACAGACTGTTTATTGAAGCAGGAAGTCAGGTGACCACAGACACACAGCAGGTCAAAGTGGATCAGCACAGCAGCTTTGCAGCACAGAGGATCTGGAGAAGTGATCATCATATTTATCAGTCTCCTCACTGATCTGTTGGCCTTGGTGTTACTGTGGTGATTGGAAAGAGATAAAGTCACTCTGCTGCAGCTTTTGTTTCAGACACAAATAGAAAAACAGCTTTCTGTGGCTAACCATCACTGAACATAAATAAGGTCTCTGAAGTTTCAGTGGTTGCATTTAAACAGGTCATTGCTCATTCAGCTTCACTGCAGTTGCTCACATCTAATGTTTTTTAATATAGAAATAACTGTGTTACTCTACAAATAAGAAATGTGCAGTACATTTGAAAGCTCATGAGAGACCCTGAGAAGCAAATTGATGAGAGCAAACACATTTTTTGGTGTGATAAGCAATGTGCTAACCAACAGGACACTTTGGCCCATTTTAGAAATAAGGAAGTTTGCAGCCAGCATTACTTTTACACAAAGAGGAACACGCTCTTTTTTTCTCACAGACTCAGAGGCTCCATTCCTGCCCTGTGTTTCCATTAACCTATTTCAATATATTCAATATTTTTCATATTTTAAGAAAATGTCTTTATACCTTCATCCATCCATACCCAGGTCAGTCTTCATGTGAAGGAGCAGCTCCAGCAGGCAGTAGAATGGAGAAATAGACACTACCAACCAACAGCAACTCCCCTTTTTGTTCTTGGGACTCTTGTCCACAGGAGAAGTCTGGGATCCAGTTGTCTATGGGGTGGTGAAAAACTTGGATCAAGAAGGAAGGGTCTACAAAATACACCTCAGAGATGGTGCTGGTTCAGAAAAGAGTCTTATAAGGTCAGAGCTCACAGTGTTACCAACGGCAACTACCAGCATGCCTATGACATAAAATCAACCTGTGTGGGACCCAGGCCTGAAACACGAGTCACATCAACTGCCAAACGCCAGCACAGCAGATGAGAGTGATATAGAGGGAGTCATAATCACTATGGAGCAGGACCGGCGGTGAGTTCAGGCCCCCTCCCATACTCACATTGAGCCTTTTAATCAAACCATGAGCACCACATTACATACCCCTAGTACCTCACAGTCCATTTTGGATTATGAACAGGAAAATTACCTCAGTAACAATGTAAATGTAGAGGCAACATTGGAATGTAATTTAGTGCTAGGGCAGCCTAAAAGAAGTACAGCAGGACAGCACTCGAATCCCTTCTACTTTCCAAGGTGTGTAAATCAAACCCTCGCTACCTCACTTAGAAACCCACAGGTGTCTCAGGCTGAAAACAACCAAGTAGTCCAACATGTGTTTAGACCCTGCTGTAGTCTGTCACAGGGCCAATTGTAATGAGGGTGGTTTTAGGACCAAGGGGAAGACTATATAGGACAGAGGTGACACAACATGAGGGACACCAAACATGTATTCACAAGCCCAGAGAGATAGCAGTGAGGGGAGATTGGTCGCCATATATGAACGCTGTAATGAATGTTTCCAGCAAACTGCTTGCAGATATAAGTATAACAACATTAAGCATGCTGTTGGTTTGGGTGCTAATTATATGACGTAAAGGATGATCTCCAAGTGCAATGTTGGCTGTCACTGTTTTTCCCACATTAAGAGTTTCGTTAGAGTATCGAAGGTTATGAATAAAGGCCTCTCTAATATGGTAAATGGGGTAAATATCTATTAAATAACTATTAGAGGAAATATGTACATTTACTTTACTGAGTCATTATAAAACTCACTAAGTCACTTATTATTAGGTTTCACATCTCCATTTTAATGGCAGACGTGCTGATCGTCCACATTTGTCCAGTTTGTACTGTAATAAACCAGTTAAAGCAACAGGAAGCAGAACCCTGATGCAGACACTCAGTCACTCTGCTGCAGCTTATGTTTTAAACAAGATGGAAAAACAGTTTCATGTGGTTAAAAACACTGAACATACAGATCATTGGTCATTCAGCTTCACTGCAACTGTGCTACTATACAAAACAGAAATGTGCAACACATCAGAAACCTTGAGAAGCAAACTGATGGGAGTGAACACATGTTTTGGTGTGATAAACAATGTGTTAACCACCAGGACAGTTTGGTCCATTCTAGAAATAAGGAAGTTTGCAGTCAGCAAAGAAAGCGGAACACACTCTTTTCTTCTTATTCTTTTCTTCTTTTTATTCTCACTGTTGTTTTTTATGCTCACTTGAAGTGATCAACTGTTTTGTGTCCAGTTGGTAACCTCTACTTCTACTACTACAGAGGCCATACAGCTCATATAGGTCAATAAAAATATGTATTCAATAACGCTAACCATCATTATCATCAGAGAGAGAGAGAGAGAGAGAGACAGAGAGAGAGAGAGAGAGAGAGAGAGAGAGAGAGAGAGAGAGAGAGAGAGAGAGAGAGAGAGAGAGAGAGAGAGAGGGAGGAAGAGGAAGCAATGTTAAGTTAAAGCGTCTTCATCTTCCTGATTGATCAGACAGACATATTGAGGCAGTTCTCTGACAGTTTGATGATTTTCTGCATCAGGATCAAACTCAGAATGAATATCCACCAGGTTCTGTTCTTCTGCTTCTTATCAGGTGAGGACTGATTACCTGACTGTGTCTGTAAAGCTGCAGCACACACTGCTTCTGGACATTCATTGTGGACATTTTAACAAATGTCACATTTCTATCACTTAAGTTTTTATGTTGCTGTCATGTTAATTAGTTATTCTGTTGTTCTCTAAATGATTCTGTTACTATTTGCTGCTGCAACATCTCTATAATCTAATCTTTGAATTTAACTAAACTATATGTGATCTCATTTAACAAAATATAAAAACCGTCCATCATGAATAGTTGTTGCTCATTAATGTGTTTGATATTAAAACAGTGAAAAACAGACATTACACAGAGACACTGTGACTACAACTGCAGCTGAGAGTAGAACAACAGCAACTGCTGTACAGTCAGTGAACACTTTGCTGCCTGTAGTTAAAATGTTCTACTAAAATAAGAGAAAACACTTTTAAGTGCTTCAACCTATAACATTATATGCATTAGACTGAGAGCAGCAGCCTCTGTTAGTTCCTGGTTTTATACAGCAGTCTACAACCACACACACAGGAAACAGCAACATGTTCCTTATTATAAAATGACACTTCCCTTATGTGTTTCTCAACTCATATTTTCAGATAAGGAAGAAAAGTGAGAATCATTATCACCATATATAGTAAACAAAGCCCAGACACATCTAACTGTGAAGCAAAGCTTTCATATAAGGTTTTAGGATGATGTTTAATTATAAGACACAGAAGAGTATGTGCTGTTTCTTCCACCACACTGCCTCTGTATCATCTCTGCTTCTCTGTGAAGTGATGGATTAGCTCTCATTAAGCTGCAGTTTGTTTTACAGTAAGTCTATAATACACAAAGTATTGATCATCAGTATTCACTGTTCATCTTTCCAACAGCACTGCAGGATGGAAACACTGGACTCAGCAATGCAGTAGTCCTTTTTGCTGGAGCTGAAGGAGGAAGTGGTTCATTACAATGCCACCTGACTTCATCTGGAAACACCAAGTTCTTCTGTAAAGGAGAATGTAAAGAAGAAAACATTCTCATTAAAACAGATGATGTCACAGCTCAGAGCGGCAGATACAGCATCGAATATAAAGACGAATCCTCTGGAAGAAGAAAAGTGTCTGTGACCATCAAACAGCTGACCAAGTCGAACGCAGGACGGTACAGATTTGGTTTGGGTGGATCTTTGGTTCCAGATTCTTACTGTGACTTTGACCTCAAAGTTACAGATGGTGAGTTTCTACTGAAAGTCACAAAACCTGATATATTTACTATGTTCATCCCATTTAATGATTGTGAAGCATAAGAATAAATGAAGTCAGATAGAATGTAATTAAACTGTGTGAAGACTGTGAGACGTTTATGATATATTGACTCAGTGTATCCAGCAGTCAGACTGTGGTTGAACTGGGCAGCTCCCAGTGTGACTCTGTGGATCTGTGTGAATGTGAAGCAGGAAATATTGTGATCAGACTTCAGCATCTTACAGGAAGTACAGACACTAACTGTTGATTGTTCATCTTTTCAGAAGCACCGTTGGGGGAAAACACTCAATTCATACGTACAGTAAATAAGGGTGAAAGTGTCACATATCCATGCATTGCTACTGTCAATGGAAGCAGGAAGTTCTTCTGTAAGGATGAATGTAAAAAAGAAGAAGACATCCTGGTTGAAACAGCAGAGAACAGAGCTCAGAGTGGCAGATACAGCATTGAATATACAAAAGGATCTGCAATTGAAGTGTCTGTGACCATCACACAGCTGAAGAAGTCGGACACAGGACGGTACATGTGTGGTTACGGCAGAGCTTTGTCTCCAGATTCATCCTACTCATTCCCGATAATTGTTGTAGATGGTGAGTTTTATATTAAAAAAATCATGAAAATGTTTATTTTTAATTTATGTACCTTCTGGTAAGTGCATATGAGTTCTTAAAGAAAAATAATAATGGATTTTTCCTTGTTTTCATTTAAGATCAAAAAGTAGATATAAATATAAAATAGGAATATGGAAATGACAAGATATAAACAAACAACCAAAGTTACAGCTAGAATTTGATTGGTGTGATGTAATTAATGGCAGTGAGAGGAGCACTAAGGTCAGAGTTATTAGAAAGATACAGCTGTATGTGGGACAACACATCCTCCAACTGATCAAAACCTGTTTGCATGTTGTCTTTGTTAAACGTATTTAAACATTTGGACCATCAGGCTTCACACAATCAAACTGGTTTGTTGTCTTGGTGACTCGCTATGCACCACAGTGGGAGAAGGTGTGGTACCCATAGACTATATATAAAAATGGACCTCATAACAGCTCCCCAAATGTGAAGCCAAAACAGCTGGATTGCCCCCTGGTGGCTGGTTGTAGTATAGGTCATAAGTCCTGCCCCCTCCATATTAGCAGATGGGACATGAGCTAAACTTAAATATCAGATAAAATCGTCCCAAAGATGTTTTCTGTCAATTTGGGTTGTTCTTATCACACTGATGTTTGTCCAAGTGCTCATTATTCTGATGAGTTTATTCTTAATGAATTATTTTATGATATAAAAAGAGGGTTTGGCATCATGATTGACAGCTGAGGGGACGAGTCCTACAGGCCGTCATCATGTCACCTGACTCTACTGCACAGACTCTGGCTGTAAATGACGTCACACAAGCAGAATAGCAGCTCAGAAAGGAGATAGTTTGGCTTCACTTTTGCATAGCAGCAGGAAGTGGAGACACGTCGTCCATATTTATATACAGTCAATGGTGGCACTAAAATCATGGTGTCAGGATCTCTCGTGGTCTGCTGTCTGATTACTCAGAGCAGCTCAGTGCTCTTATGTTCTGAGGTTTTGGTCACTTTATTTAGTGATGACACACATATAAACCTCTCTGAAATCACACAAACTCCTTCATTCACTTCATTCATGTTTTTCTCACATCTCCACTTTTCATCCTTCATTCTTTAAACAGCTGATCACCAGAAAATACTGATGATGTCATTAATGAATTATTATTAATTATTATTGAGCATGTTGAACACTTTGAGGTACAATTATAATTATGTCAGATCTTAAAGTTTGTGCTGCCAACACCACACACATCAAACTTGTGTTTAGAGTTTACTATTCTATTAAATGTTTTATAAAAATCCAAAGACAAGTGGGAGACTGACACATTGAAAGTTTAAATATGAAAATTAAACAGGCCACTTTCATTCCTACACTGTTAGAAGTTAACTTGAGATGTAAATCAGTCAAATCTAACTGTAAAAATAATTTAGAAATAAAAAACAACAACTTGCAGGATAAACCTAAACTACTATGTTGTTTTTAACTGCAGATATTGTACAGTACACACTGATGGATCATTGTGTCCAGATTAACCTTAAAAAGACTCATCATCTGCTCTTTTCAGTATATTTGAGCTGCTGTATTCATGTTTGAAACTCTTTACGTCTCAGACAACAATAAGTTTCCTGTGAGGAAAACTCTCCACAGGATTCAAACTGTCAGTGTGTGATGACGGGGAAAGCTCCGTGTTTAAAGAGGATCAAAGTACAACTGTGATTGGCCACGACTGTCACAGCCTCCAACATGCATACCAGTAATAATGTTTCATCACAGGTGCATCCAGCAAACCTGGTCACCAAATGACCACAAGTGCATTTGACCTGCCCCTGATGGTCTGGGCAGAGTGCATCTCACTATGATATAAAAACAATCCTTCATGTTATAATAATAATCAATAATCTCATATCTAACTCCGTCTCATCAGAACAAACAGAACAAATAATGCTTAATTGAATAAAACCTTATTCCTCTGCATTATAGATTCAGTATCTGATTGTTTCATTGTGTTTTCATTGTTCACAGATCCAACCACTGAAGAACCAAACTGGACTCTCCGACCTTTTACAACATCAGTCCCATCAGCCTCCACACTAGCAACAACACAGAGTTTAATCTCCAGTTCAGGTACACAGTTCCAGCACGACTCGCCTCGACTCTTTTTTCTTTGCGTTTCCATCATCTATTACCTGGTACTTTTTTAGTACCTGCTCTGGTGAGGTTCCAAGTGAGCCGAGCCGATACTAAATGTGACGTCAACAGACTGCCGGCCACTGATTGGTCAGAGAGTCACTGGAAGAGTCATGAGCCGTCCAACACAAGAATGAAACTCCGCATTTTTAAATACCAACAACAGCGTTACAGAGATTGGTTTCTCTTCTCTTGCTTTGTGTGAGACAGAAAGCCTCATACAGCAACAAGTACACTGCCTCAATGTCCTCCATTGTTTATGTGTTTGTGTCGTATAAAATTAAGTCACGGCAGTTTCGCGGAGCCGTGCTATGACGACCCCGTCTATGTTGAGTAGGTACTTTTTTGTAATGGAAAAGGTTCCTGGAACCGTACCGAGTCGAGGCGAGTCGTGCTGGAACTGTGTAGTGGAAAAGCGCCATATGATATAAAAACAATCCTTCATGTTATAATAATAATCAATAATCTCATATCTAACTCTGTCTTATCAGAACAAACAGAACAAATAATGCTTAATTGAATAAAACCTTATTCCTCTACATTATAGATTCAGTATCTGATTGTTTCATTGTGTTTTTATTGTTCACAGCTCCAACCACTGAAGAACCAAACTGGACTCTCCAACCTTTTCCAACATCAGTCCCATCAGCCTCCACACCAGCAACAACACAGAGTTTCATCTCCAGTTCAGGTAGCTTTACACCTTCATCATCTTTCCCTGAAACCACAGAGCAGTTTGCAGGTACAGGACAGTTCATGTCTGTCCATCTGTCCATCACTGTCTCTCTGCAACTAAACGTCTTCTTAAAACAGTAACATATTTATTTAATAACAAGAAGTTTTACAATCTATTACCTTATTATCTTCATGTCTAATATTTAAACACATCCTACATTTCTTATGATGTAAGATAATAGGTTATATTCATATTCAATGTTACTGTCACATCCTTTTGTAGTTTGTGTTTTATTTTGAAAGTTGTTCTCTCCTTGTGTATTTTGTTAGTTTTACGTCCTGTGTTTCCCCTGCCTTCGTTGATTGCCTCATGTGTTTCACCTGTCTTGTTTCTCTCACCTGTGTCCTGTTTAGTTATTACCTCATCATGTCTATATAGGTTTTGGTTTTCAGTTCAGTCTTTGTCTGAGTCTCTGTGTTTGTGCTGTGTAGTTTTTGCAAGTGTTCATTCGACCTGTGTTTTTCTGTTGAGTTGTTTATTCCTGGTTTGGCCAATAAGTGCCCGTTTCCTGAGACTGTCTGGCTTTTGGGGTCCATCTGCGCTACTCACCATGACAGTTACTCACCAAAACATACTGAGTGTATCCTTTAGGTCCAACACAAGTGTTGAATGTGTTTCATTACTTACGGTCTTCTTCTCTCCTTCTTTTATTGGTACATTACTGCATTTCTGGGCATATTCCTGCATCCTGTAGATCAGTGAGATAATATGAAACCACTGGTAGGATTGTATCACATCAACCACATGTTCATAATGTAGATCCACATGTAAAAACAAGATATTTATGGCCAAAACCTCCACAGAGAACCTTTAAGCTTCCAATACAAGACAAAGATCCCAGTCTTTTAAACTATACACTACATGTCTCTTTCTCTCTTCCTTCCCAGCCGTCTCTGATGTCTCTCGTCCAGGTTACTCCAGGCTTCTGGTAGTATGTGTGCCTGTGATTGTTGTGCTGGTTGCTGTTGTTCTGCTGTTCGTCTACAAACTGAAGATGAGGAGGAACTCTGGTTTGAACAATGAGGTGACTTTCTTTAACTCTGAATGTTTAATGTTAACTCTAACTGTTGGCAGACATTTTATTTTTGTAGTTAATAATAAACAATCTGCAACTACTTCACTAATATTAACAAAATTATATTGAAATAAAATATGACTTATTAGACCTCTGACCTGTTGAGTTGTTATCACTAAAATATCAGCAAACAATTATCTAAGAAGAACACAATATCTGTTCTGTATCACTGCTTACTGCTGTATTTTAGGTTTGATGTTATTCCTGTTTCATTTTCAGTTATCTGTCATCTATGAGAACTGTCCTCCTGTCCACTATAAGGACCGCCCTACCGACTCCATGAATGAAGACAATGTCTACGATACCATCTACTAAACCTAGTATCTGGACCAAACCTACTCTACACTCAGAGACAACAAACGTGATGATGTTTGGATTTGGATCTGGATTCTGTACTGAGCAGGTTAACATGTGCTGTAAGGTTCCAGTTTGTTCCATTTTCTTTCTTTATTTTTTGCTTAATCAGCAGATATTAACTATAAACTTGCTATTCTTCACTTATATGCTGATGATACACATCTATTAATGTTTCTGAGAATGTTCAACAACTTATTTCTTTCTGAGATGTTCATTATGTCTTCAAAACTGTAGATGGTGTTTGATATTGTTCTTCTACACTTTGAACAAACTCTGTGTTCTACAAATTATGTTCATATTTGACTAAATTACAACAGCAGATATGTAACAATGCTGAATCACATTTTCTCTGATTCTGAGTGAAATGTTTGGAGACAATGTGCGTGGCTGTTTTTTTTCTAACCAAAATCTCTGATGTTATATTAAAATATTTGATTCAGTTTCAGATTCAGATTTCTTTATTTATCCCAGAGGGTAGTTCAGGTTTTATAGTCTACCCAGACCTTATACAAAGCAAAAACAAAAACATATACACACACAGTGACAGGTGAAGAGACAACAGATAAGGACAGATGTGCACACCGTCACCTCGTGTGGTCCAGGCATACTGACTCACACAAGGATCGGGCAAGTGAAGTAAACATTCAAAGCATAACTATGTAAGAAATATAAAAAATATCCTAAAATATATTGCACAGTGTTACCATCAATGAATGACCATACCAACCATGTGGAAAAGTAAAAACCTGATATTAACCAACTATTATGGTTAAGCAATAAATAAGTAAGGAATAACGGAGGCAATTATATTATGGACATTCATTGAGGGAAAGGCGCTTATTTAAAATGACTACAGTCAGCATGTAACAGCCTGACGTCATGACATCATCTCTGAAGTTATTTTCATGTTGCAGTAAAATCTCTGCTGGTAGTAAGTGCGGCAGTATCAAAGTGTTTGTTGCTGTGTTGGTTCAGGTCAGACAAAGATCAACATGTTTCTGAACATTGAAGCCACAGCAGCATCTTTCACTAACCTGAACCAAACCTGAACACGCACAGGACTCAGGATGTGAACCCGGGTCTCTTCTGTCAGAGTCCTGCAGCTTGTACCATCCCCAACTGGTGCAACTGTTGACCTTTCGTCTCTCTTGTTGTTTTCACATTTTACCATGATGCACACATATCTGCCTTTACAGTCGCTGATAATCTTCTCTGCTTTGTTGAGGACTTGTTCAATGTAACAGGGATCTTTGTGTTCTGTTAATAATTTTAGAGCAGGTGCGCCTTGGTTGTCGAGTGATTAGAGTGCATGCCCCTTAATTGCAGTGTCCCTTGTTTGAATCTGGCCAGGGACCTATGCTGCAGGTCAATCCCTTCCCTCTATCTCCCTGTTTCCTATAGGACTCTGTACAAATAAAGGCAAAAAAATCCCAAAATGAATTTTAGAGCTAAGGTTAACATCATGTTGCAGTCGGTTCTTCTTTTGACAAACGGATGTAAACCAGCTGTAGAAAAGGCCCCAAAGTCAAGGGTTAAAATATTAGTACTGTTTCCCATACAGGGCTTTTATGTTTGATCTGCTGTTAGGTACCTGTTTATTCACTGCTGGTAATTTAGAGGGTGAGCCAACCCACGTGATGTTATATTGTGACTGACGTCACACAGTCAGAAAGTTGTGCTCTTCAGTAAGTGATGGGCTACAATTGTGCAGTGCAATAAGTTTATTACAAGTGATCTGTGCGTGAATGAAAGGGTGAGTATTTATCTGTATTTATCTGTTGCATCACTCGTGGTATTGTATTTCCTTATGTTGATGCAGTTAGATAAGTTTGTTAGTCAATGTGGAGATGATGTGATCACTGTGCTAATTGTAGCCGGTTTCATGCACGCTAGTTGACACCCTCGGCTCACCTGACACCACACATCGGATTGAAAATATATCATGTCAAGTTCCAACTAGGCGGGGAGTTCCGGTCCTCTGAAATGAGGCCAACGTGGAAGTAACTTAAAACTGCATTCTATCAAAAGGCCACCAGGGGGCGACTGTTTTGGTGTCAAAAGGACTTCCGTCTCTATACAAGTCAATGGAGAATTCACCAACTTCTCACTTGATTTCTAACCTCAGTAAACGTTTTCAAAATGTGTTTATGGTCTCAAACGCTAGTTTAAAGCCTTCTTCAATGCAGTATGATGTTCATTTGGGACATTTTGGCCTCCCTGATTTTATATGTGACGATAAAGCAGGGTATGCATTAGGGCGTGGCTACGTCGTGATTGATAGGTTGATTGATTCACAGGTTCAGGAGTGAGGACAGATAGACTGCAGGAAATAGCCGTGAACTTGTTTCACACCGACAGTTTTCTCCAGAGTTTTGTGGTTATAGTTAGTCGTAACAGCTAACTTGGTTAGCATCACCAGGTTGCCGGTGTAGACTGTGGTAGATCCAGCCCTCGCAACCTCCCCAGCTCCGTCCTCTTGCTCCTCCTGATGCCCATATAAGTAGAATCCATGTTTGTTTGTTTTTTCCGGCATGCACCTGAAATTTTCAAGATGGCGCTGCTCAGATCCGAAACTCTTGGCCTCTGAGCAGCAGTCCATAAACCAATGGGTGACGTCACGGATGTTACATCCATTTCTTATATACAGTCTATGGTTCCAACGATGTTCATACATGTATTACCTGTTTTTGGTACTGTTAAGTGTTTAATGATTGAGCTAAAATACAAAGTGGTTAATGCCAAGTCTGTCGCCTGTCCCAATATTGAAGCTACGCTAACTCGGAGACCGGATGTAGTATGTGGTAGGGTTTCACAATAAAAGCATCCTGCTGGTGTGTTAGCGGGAGGATTCAAAATTAATCATAAGTGACAGGAAGTGGTATGTCAACGTTAGTGAACCTTATACAGTGTTAGTCTGAGAAACTTGCATAATGAGAGTGTGGGCTATGTTTGGGGTTCTTGGATAGTGTAAATGAGAGAGAGAAATGTAAATTGTAACCATTTGATTACTTCCTCTGTTTCCAATTATTGTTTATATAAGGTTGGTAATATTATGCCTATTACTGCATATGGGTGAAATTATTGTGTGTATATTTGTTATTCTTTCTTTATAGAAAACCACAGCAGTAATATCCTGCTGTTATTGCATGAGCACAGGAACATATGTATATGTTGCTGCAAAGGAGAAGTAAAGAAAGGAGTGAACAACATTTCTATGTCTCTCAGCCCTATATTCCTGTATACTCCGGACAACGTGGCCTTAAGTAGTGTTCTGGCCGACACACCTGGGTGAATCTAGTGATAAACTCTGAGCAGTTAAACCAGCAGTTAAAATACTTTCAAAAAAAGAGTAAAAAAATACAGTTAATATTCTCTGACTGACTCTAAAGGAGTTTAGTTTATAGCACAGACGCTGCTGAGCCTTTTTCATTATAACGTCCATACTGTCACTACCAGTCAGCACAACATGGAGGTGAAGCAAAGGTAGACGCAGCACAAGGGACGGCAAACATATGCTCGGGGCCCAGAGAAACAGCAGTGAGGGGAGAATGGTTTCCATTGCACGTTTGCTTAATGCCAAGACAAGGATGGATGCTTATCCCTTGCCTCACATTGAGGAGTCTCTTGATGCTCTCACAGACACACAGTACCCATGGCCGAGAACTACAGGCCAAAGACTGCTTTTTGTACACCCTTTGGACTCTTTGAATTCAACCAAATGCCATCTGGGCTTTGTAATGCCCCAATACCTTCCAAAGGTTGATGAGCAGATCTTTGGAGACCAGAGTTTCCAATCTTTACTACTGTACTGATGTTATTGCTTTTGATCAGCACCAACAACGTGTTGACCTGGTACTGACCCGCCTTAAACAACATAACTTAAAGCTAGAAAAAGGTCAATTCTTTCAGTTTGAGGTTAGATAACTAGGTCATGTCATTTCAGCATCTAGTGTTGCAACTGATCCTTCTGAGATTAGCACAGTGGCTGAATGGGCAATACCTACAACTTGCACAGAGCTACAATCCTTCCTGGGGTTTGCTTCTTACTATCACTTATGTCGCTTTGTGGAGGGTTTTGCCACACCACTCCACCAGCTAGTGACTTAAATGGAGGATACTAAAAAGAAATGCAGAACGACATGGCAAAAGGTAACAGTCGACCACTAGAGTGAGGAGTGTGATGATGCTTTTCAAACACTCAAAGGGTGCTTAAATGCACCAGTTCTTCACCAAATTTCACGAAACCCTTTGTCCTTGAAATAGTCATGCTGGACTGGGAACTGAGTTATCTCAAGACTGTGATGGAAAACAATGACCAATTACTTTTGCAAGCATGGGCCTGGGACCCACTGAAAGAAATATATCCAACTACGGCTCTAGAAAGCTGGAATTCCTGGCATTGAAGTGGGCAGTGACCCAAACATTTCACGAGTACCTGATTTTGGTGCCACCTAGTGGTAGAATTGGAAAATGCACTTACACAGAGAGCTTCAATTGAATGCTGCAGCTTCTTAATCTGACCTGCTCATCTTTGTACCTTTTCCTGTTTGACAACACATGTTTTCTGGCCTGTAATCACTACGTGACATTTTATGTGCTAATAATGGGAAACTTTTACTGAGGTTCATCAAAACTACTTTACTGAGTCATTATGAAACCCCTCCTTAAGTCATTTAATTTTAGGTTTCACATCTCCATTTTAATGGCAGACGTGTTGATCGTCCACATTTGTTCAGTTTGTACTGTAACAAACCAGTTAAAGATTGATTGAAATGTTCGATACATTTTGAAGCTCATGAGCGAAGTTGAGAAATAAAGGAAGTTTGCAGTGAGAAGTTTTACAGTTTTAATGTGTCTGTATAGTTCTACTGTTATCATTTAGGTCATATAATGTGTCAAAAATTAAATTCTTAATGAATGAATGTACCCTTAACCATCATTATCATCGTCGTCATAATGTTCCTAACACAGAGAAAAGGAGAAGTAGAGAAAGAGGAAGTAATGTTAACTTAAAGCGTCTCCATCTTCCTGATTGATCAGACAGACATATTGAGGCAGTTCTCTGACAGTTTGATGATTTTCTGCATCAGGATCAAACTCAGAATGAATATCCACCAGGTTCTGTTCTTCTGCTTCTTATCAGGTGAGGACTGATTACCTGACTGTGTCTGTAAAGCTGCAGCACACACTGCTTCTGGACATTCATTGTGGACATTTTAACAAATGTCACATTTCTATCACTTAAGTTTTTATGTTGCTGTCATGTTAATTAGTTATTCTGTTGTTCTCTAAATGATTATGTTACTATTTGCTGCTGCAACATCTCTATAATCTAATCTTTGAATTTAACTAAACTAAATGTGATCTCATTTAACAAAATATAAAAACCGTCCATCATGAATAGTTGTTGCTCATTAATGTGTTTGATATTAAAACAGAAAAACAGACATTACACAGAGACACTGTGACTACAACTGCAGCTGAGAGTAGAACAACAGCAACTGCTGTACAGTCAGTGAACACTTTGCTGCCTGTAGTTAAATATGTTCTACTAAAATAAGAGACTCACAAAGACACAATGTCTTTCTGTGTTATTCAATCAAAACACTTTCAGGTTAGCTTCAACCTATAACATTATATGCATTAGACTGAGAGCAGCAGCCTCTGTTAGTTCCTGGTTTTATACAGCAGTCTACAACCACACACACAGGAAACAGCAACATGTTCCTTATTATAAAATGACACCTCCCTTATGTGTTTCTCAACTCATATTTTCAGATAAGGAAGAAAACAGAGAATCATTATCACCATATATAGTAAACAAAACCCAGACACATCTAACTGTGAAGGAAAGCTTTCATATAAGGTGTTAGGATGATGTTTAATTATAAGACACATTAGAGTATTGTTGATGGGAGTGAACACATTTAACCAGCAGGACAGTTTGTTTCTGATGGTTATCTGACCCATTCTGTGCTGTTTCTTCCCCCACACTGCCTCTGTTTCATCTCTGCTTCTCTGTGAAGTGATGGATTAGCTCTCATTAAGCTGCAGTCAGTTTTACAGTAAGTCTATAATACACAAAGTATTGATCATCAGTATTCACTGTTCATCTTTCTAACAGCACTGCAGGATGGAGACACTGGACTCACCAATGCAGTAGACCTTCTTGCTGGAGCTGAAGGAGGAAGTGGTTCAATAAATTGTATCTTCACTTCATCTGGAAAGAACAAGTTCTTCTGTAAAGGAGAATGTAAAGAAGAAAACATTCTCATTAAAACAGATGATGTCACAGCTCAGAGCGGCAAATACAGCATCGAATATAAAGACGGATCCTCTGGAAGAACAATTGTGACTGTGACCATCAAACAGCTGACCAAGTCGGACTCAGGACGGTACAGATATGGTTTGGGTGGATCTTTGGTTCCAGATTCTTACCGTGACTTTGACCTCATAGTTACAGATGGTGAGTTTCTACTGAAAGTCACAAAACCTGATATATTTACTATGTTCATCCCATTTAATGATTGTGAAGCATAAGAATAAATGAAGTCAGATAGAATGTAATTAAACTGTGTGAAGACTGTGAGACGTTTATGATATATTGACTCAGTGTATCCAGCAGTCAGACTGTGGTTGAACTGGGCAGCTCCCAGTGTGACTCTGTGGATCTGTGTGAATGTGAAGCAGGAAATATTGTGATCAGACTGCAGCATCTTACAGGAAGTACAGACACTAATTGTTGATTGTTCATCTTTTCAGAAGCAACGTTGGGGGAAAACACTGGTTTCATCCCTGCAGTAACTGAGGGAGGAAATGTCACTCGTGTATGCAATGCTGCTGTCTATCGAAGCAGGAAGTTCTTCTGTAAGGATGAATGTAAAAAAGAAGAAGACATCTTGGTTGAAACAGCAGAGAACAGAGCTCAGAGTGGCAGATACAGCATTAAATATGTAGAAGGATATCTGTCTGTGACCATCACACAGCTGAAGAAGTCGGACACAGGATGGTACATGTGTGGTTACGGCAGACCTTCGTCTACAGATTCATCCTACTGGTTCCCAATCTTTGTTGCAGATGGTGAGTTTTATATTGTGTGTGTGTGTGTGTGTGTGTGTGTGTTTGTGTATAGCGGGTGTTCAGGAGCTTGGGGGGGTTCGAACTGATGGGACTCCGCAGTTTTGTCACACAAATCCGGCTCAGCAACAACACACGTGGGGAATGAATGAGGCTAATATGTAGTTTAGCTTGTATCCAATGCTACCTTACTAACACCTGAGTGGTGTGGGATGTGAACAAGTGTACGTGTGTGTGCGTGGTTTGTAAGAGGATGAGAGAAAGAGAGAGAAAGTAGCAAAGCTTGGTACACAGTGCACTTATGTTCTGATATATATATAAAATTGTCTTTATTTCATTAACATATCTTGTGTATGTGATCGATGTTTCAGTATGATCTTTCTTTATAGAGCAGCATCTCATTCCTCTGCATTATTGATTCAGTATCTGATAGTTTCATTGTGTTTTCATTGTTCACAGCTCCAACCACTGAAGAACCAAACTGGACTCTCCGACCTTTTCCAACATCAGTCCCATCAGCCTCCACACCAGCAACAACACAGAGTTTAATCTCCAGTTCAGGAAGCTTCACACCTTCATCATCTTTCCCTGAAACCACAGAGCAGTCTGAAGGTACAGGACAGTTCATGTCTGTCCATCTGTCCATCACTGTCTCTCTGCAACTAAACGTCTTCTTAAAACAGCATTCAGTAATAAGAATAACAAGATTGTCAAACATGTTTCAACAGCTAGAAGAATACGTTTCAAATTTAGTTTTACAATATGTTACCTTATTGTAATTGTGTCTAATATTTAAACACATCCTACATTTCTCATGATGTAAGATCATTATTAACATGTGATGTAAACACATGACAAGTCAACAAACATCCAGACCAAAGTCTTTGAGGGTTTAGTTCAACAGGAAGATCTCATGTTAGATAAAGGTTCCCTGTGCAGTTTTCTTGTAAACAAAGTCATTTTATATTCTGCTTTTATTGGTACATTAATGTGTTTCTGGGCACATTCCTGCATCCTGTAGATCAGTGAGATAATGTGAAACCACTGGTAGGATTGTGTATCACATCAATCACATGTTCACAACGTAGATCCACATGTAAAAACTCTACAGAGAACCTTTAAGCTTCCAATTCAAGACAAAAGATCCCAGTCTTTTAAACTATACACTACATGTTGTTTCTCTCTCTCTCTTCCCTCTCAGACTCTGATGTCCCTTGTTCAGATTACTTCTGGCCTCTGGTTGCATGTGTGTCTCTGATTGTTGTGCTGGTTGCTGTTATTCTGCTGCTCCTCTACAAACGAAGAAGAAGAGGAGGATCCCGACCAAACCTTACAGAGACCGCAAACACATGATGATGTTTGGATTTGGATCTGGATTCTGTACTGAGCAGGTTAACATGTGCTGCAAGGTTCCAGTTTGTTCAACTTTCTTTCTTTATTTTTTGCTTAATCAGCAGATATTAACTATAAACTTGCTATTCCTCACTTGTATGCTGATGATACACATCTTTCTGAAATGTTCATACTGTCTTTAAAACTGTAGATGTTGTTTGATATTGTTCTTCTACACTTTGAACCAACTCTGTGTTCCACAAATTATGTTTATATTTGACTAAATTACAACAGCAGATATGTAACATTGCTGAATGTTTACATTTATAAGCTCTTGTTATCAGGGGCACCACCTCCATCTTTTGGAGGAAAGATTGTACTTACTTAATTGGTTAATTAATTAAGTTTAGTAAATCAATACATTTTGATAAATCAGTCAAATTTCAGAATTTGTGGCTCTACGGTTCAATAGATCCCCTGTATCACTTCAAAGAATAGACACACACACGTCTGTATGACTCCAGTCTGATGGTAGAAAAGGTGAGGGAAGTCGAGACTGAAGGAGACACCAAGATCTGTCTTATGTTACTTTTATGTAGTTTTTGTCACTTTCGGTTGCTCCATGGAATGTTAATGGATCTTTTGTTTGTCCAAGAGAGAGACGATGTCAGTCTCTATATCAAACCTGGTCCAATTTACTCATCTCAGGGTCAAAGGTGACTCTGACCAGATGATGTTCTGAGCTGTACTGATGCTGCGTCAACTACATTGCTGAATCACATTTTCTCTCAACATGATGAGAAAATGTTGTTACTGAATATATGAGTTAAATGTTCAGAGTCAATGTACCCAGCTGTTTTTTTCCCACCAAAATATCTGATGTTATAATAAAATCTCTGCTGATGTAGTAAAATCTCTGTTGTTAAAGATAATGACGTGTATGTGTCTCTTGTTTCAGCCATTTAAATGAAATCCTGCAGTTTTAAGTGTGTACTGTAGTTGAACTTATAGAGAATTTTCAGTGAATCTGGCGCTCCTCTCACCTTTATGGAGCTTTATTACTATATATCAGCTCATTGTTTAGTTGTCCGGCCGCAACTTTACTGTTTTGGTTAACTCTCAGTGCTCTCATAGCGTTGTTTTCTGAGAAAAAGCTATAAAAAAAAGAAAGAAAAAAAAGCCACAGTACACTACCCGCTCAGCACCAACCAGCTAACAGACCCAGTTATCTGTAGACTAGCTGGTGAACATAGTGGAGCATTTAGATATTTCCCTCAAAAAACAGAGCTAAAAGAGAGAGAATATTATAAACACACCTAATGATTCATGTACGAGCCCCTGACCCTGATCTTGACCGTCAGAGCTACATTTCTAAACCCAACCCTAAACTGAATCTAAACCCCTTTTCCAATCTTAAAGGACAAGTTCACTATTTGTTCAGTTTCTTAAAACATGTATAGTAACAAAAAAGACAGGCTGAATAATTGTGAACATTTCCTTTAACTCCACCACTTTAAAAAACAAATCTACAAGTACAAACAGTTTAATCAGTATTCAGATCAGCTGTTTCTCTGTCATTTTGAACTCAGCTGATTCACAGTAAATCCTCCACCAGGGGGCAGCAGAGCTGAGAGTCAGTTTAAATGTGTGTGTGAGAAAGTGAGAGCCAGAAAGAGGAAAAGAAAGTATGCATGCATGATTGTGCAGACAAATGTGTGTGTTTGAGTGTGTGCCAAACTTGTTTGTAGGCCTGTTAGTGTGTGTGTGTGTGTGTGTGTGTGTGTGTGTGTGTGTGTGTGTGTGTGTGTGTGTGTGTGTGTGTGTCCTGACAAAAGCTCCATCCAGCCATACTGCAGAGGGCTGCTTGTTCCCAGAGACCCTCAAAGCTGCAGGACACCCAGTCTCTCTCTGCTGCTTCCAGCCCAGACACAGCAGCCCCGACACGGACACAGACCCTCACCCTGCTCCCCCTCCTCCTCCTCCTCTTGGAGCTCCAGCAGCTGTTTGGATTACTTATGGAAAGAAAAAACAGAGACAACTATTAAAGTGGGCATACTGGGATTTTAAAGTGACAAGACAGAAGCGAAGAGAAGAGAAGAGGAGAAGAGAAGAGAAGAGAAGAGAAGAGAAGAGAAGAGAAGAGAAGAGAAGAGAAGAGAAGAGAAGAGAAGAGAAGAGACCTTCATTGTGTCGGGACTACAAACTGGTTAAAACTCTCCTGGATATTTTAACAGACAACAGTATTTCTTTGTCACTTTGCAAATTTCGGAAACTTTGGTAGATATTCTCATTAATACCTTCAAACTTTGAAGCAGTTCGACCCAAATTGTTGTTGAAATTGTTGACTCTAAACAACATTTCTGTCTGTCTATCACCTTCCAGGAGCTCGGAGCAGGATCAACTTTTCATTCGGAAACTGATCATTTTCTTCTTGAATACTGGGACTTTTCGGAAGTACTGCTGGAACCACTTGGTGCATCATTACTCTTTTGAATCTACTGCAGTTTTTGGGGATTTTTTGTAGTTTAAAATCAGCGCCATGGCTCCATCTGTCGGCATGTGGCTGTTTGTGTACCTGTCGCTGCTGTTTTCAGATGCTAAAAGTGTCGGGCAGCGCAACAGTCCCGATAAACCCTCCTCTCATGTTAAACTCGAGCCCCTTTGGACAAGCAAGCCCAAGACCTGGGATGCCTCCGATCAGAGCCTGCCCCTCCCTGAGATGCTGGATCTGGACCAGGATCAGCACCGCCGCGTGGCCCGTGGCGCCGATGAGGACGAGCAACAGTCCACCTTCAGCCAGTCCTTCGAGAACGACTCAGTGACGACGCCGCAAGCCACCGAGTTCAACAACTCAACGACAGTAACAGTAGGGGTTGGCGGTCATGATGAGAGTGATGACATCAGTCACCATGGAAACACCTCCAGCAACGACCAAGAAACCCCGGGACTCTTCAACCCGTTCTACCCGCTGGCGGAGAGCTCGTACTCGGCCTATGCCATCCTGTTTCTGGCGGGTCTGGTGCTGGCGGTGGGCGTGGTGGGAAACATGGCGGTCATGTGTATCGTCTGGAACAACTACTACATGAGGTCGGCCTGGAACTACCTGCTGGCCAGCATGGCATTCTGGGATTTCCTGGTTCTAGTGCTCTGCCTACCGGTGGTGGTCCTCAACCAGCTCTCCCATAGGAGGATCCTGGGTGACATCACCTGCCGCATGGTGCCTTATATGGAGGTGGGTGGGGCTTGTGGTGAAGTGGGAGGGGAAGGAGGAAGTCAGCGTGATTGCTTTACAGTGTTTTTATGTGAGTTGTCCTGTGGGGGGCGCCAGAGGAGCGTACAGGTGACAGATTCATCCACTGAGGAGAAGGACAGGTGAGACATGTGTTGAAGGTGCTGCTGGAGGAAAGGTCAGAGGTCATCACAGGAAAAGTTGAACCTGTGATGTTTGTTAAGGCAGGTAACCGAGGACGTTACAATCACACCACGTCTGCAGGAGATCAGGGCCCAAATTTATCAGACTGCTCAAAGTATTTTGGACTCGCATCAATTAATAAATCAAACTTTATTCATATTGCTCCTTTCATACAAATCGAATGAATTCAATGTGATTTACAAGTGACGGACAAACGCACAAAATGGTAAACACGCAAACAAATGCACATCAAGATACAAGTAAAATACCAAAATTGAAACATTTGTAAAATGCAAATAAAACTAAATAAATAATAAAAGATAAAACACTATATAAGAAAGAAAATTATGTAATCAAATGATAATGAATAAGTATAAAAATAAAAGATACGAAAATTGTAAATATAAACTAATGTTAAAGAAAATACAAGTAATAAAAGTAAATAAATGTAAAATAAATGATAAAATATTACACAAAATAGATTAGACTCAAACAGTAAAATATTAAAATATAATGGTATACTACTACTACTAATAATAAGAGGACAGAACATTTCCTGCACTGTTGGAAGTTGATGTTTAAGTTATGAAACTGCATGAAAACAGGATCATTAAATACAAACTAGAATCTGGTAACTCCCTGAAGCTACAAAGTTCTCGAGCAACTAATCAATCAACAAGTTTACTGCAGCACAGACCAAAAGACCAACAACCCAAAAACATCTTTCATACAATCCGAACACAATTCAAAGTGCTTTACAAGTAATGGACAAACACAAAAGATACAAATAGAAGTAAAATACCTTAATTAAACACTTGTAAAATGCAAATAAAAGAAATAGATAAATAATAAAAGATAAAACTAGATTAGAAAGAAAATTATTTAATATCATAATAATGAATGAGACAAAATAAAAGATCAAAGAGCAACTGGCAAAATCAAATACATTCACTAATTTAATAGAAAATACAAGTAATAATACCCGTCATGAACCTGCATGAAAACTGGGGATCAGTTAATGGCAACCAGGATCTGGAAACCCCCCGAAGCTACAAACATTCCCCCGAGCAACAACTCTAAACAAGTTTACTGCAGCACAAACAAGAAAAACAAAAAAACCCCACAGAGGTAAAACTGCTGTACCAACACACAAAACTACACACTACACACAGTCAGTCAACTCTACAACACAACACAACACAACACAACATAACACTGTGAAACTACAAGTAGACAGTCTGAACCAATTATTTACATTTGAACATCTGATATTTTATTTTTCTATTTATTTTGATCGGAGATGCAAACAAACAAACAACAAGAACAAATCATGTTCTCTGGTTCCAATGACACTTTAGATCAGCTGTAGATAATTAATGTTGATAAAGTAAAAGTGTGTTTGTTCTCCGTTGTCTCTGCAGCTGCTGTCTGTAGTCACACAAAGATTGTTTGTTAAAGATGCACCACTATGTCACACTGCTGCACGCTCTGCTGCACTCTGTGTGTTTCTGTATGATGAAATGATCAGCTGATCACCTCAATGAAACTTTGATTCAGATCAACATGTGAAACCGATTCAGCTTCACAGTTATGAATCAGGAGCTTCAGTAGATGCTTGTTAACTCAATGTGTCATTTCAACATTTCATATTTGACGCTGCTCACATCATTTTCAGCTCGTCAACATTCAAAACTGAATTCAGGAAGGAATATTGTACAATTAGAAAAGGGGTTTTGTACCTGTAACCATAGTTTTGTAATGACATTTATAACTGTAAATTCTGAGCTGAAAGCTTCAGTGTACTGCTGAACATTTCAGTGTCTGCCTGCAATCTGTTTTGCATGTTTTTGCATTCAGTTAAAGGCTTGCAGACTGTGTGTGTGTGTGTGTGTGTGTGTGTGTGTGTGTGTGTGTGTGTGTGTGTGTGTGTGTGTGTGTGTGTGTGTGTGTGTGTGTGTGTGTGTGTGTGTGTGTGTGTTTGTGTGCAGACTTTTAACATGTTAACTGTGTGTTATGGTTTTGTATGTGGTACATAGATGTGTAAGATTATTAAACTAAGGTTATGATATAATATTCCATAATTAAATACTAATAACCATTTCCACTCATACCAAATGTTGATTGGTGAAGGAGAAACTATGATCTGTCTCGGTGAAGGAACTTTAAACTCTTCAACAAAATCCTCATTTTACTTAAAACTTGAATCAAGCTTTTGCATCTTTTTCTGAAATATTGTCATATTTTATTTATTTATTTATTTATATTGCGCTAAAATTTGCAGTATTTTTCTTCAAAGTGCCAGAACATCCACACAGCTGTGCTCCAAACATACTGAAGTTATTACATCTGAGTGCAGAGCAGAACGTTGCTTCACCACTGCAGTTGATTTAGTGTCAGCCGGTTTAAACTGTATTTGATTCACTTGTTATTACTTTGTGTTGTCTGCACACATCAGACTGAGGCTGGTCTTCATTGAGAGTCAGTCACCATGGTAACCTGTCACTGTGTCTGCTGGTGCGTCCTGCTGCTGCTTTCATGGTTTGACAGGAACAAATTCGGGGTGACATTTTTGTATGATTTGTAACCTCTTCTCCGGCGGCAATATTGGTGCTGAGCGTGTTTCTGTCCAAACAGAACTGAGAAGACACGATTCGTCTGTTTGTCGTCTTTACGAGAATCAGACAGTTTTTTTTTCTTGCTTGTTCATTATTTTTTCAATCAAACCAAGACTTTTTAGATGAATTTCCTACATTTGCTCCACTTTGAATCTTTGTCAGTTAATGATCAATAATCTGCTCTTATATGAAAAATGTTTGACACAGAATTATGATTTTCAGTTTAACAGCAAAACTCTTAAAATATTAGTGTGGTTATATTTGCAATCGTTCTTATTACAAACAAATCCCACAAAAAGACCCAAACCAACAGTAAGCTGATCTAGATTTATCCCAACAATAGAAGAGGGGTGGGGGTCAAAGGTTTGGAGATGAAGGGATGAGAGATGGAGGGATGAAGGGTTAGGGTTAGGGTTAGGGTGAAGGATGAAGGGATGTCTTATGGTGGGTATGGAGAGGGAACCAGTGTGGGAACAGTTATAAAGTTTCATATATCTTATTCCTCTGTGCCATAAATATCTGTTGTAATCTAAAATCTATTAAAAACCTGTCAGTGAGCCACACCCAGGTGGGGAGTTCCGGTCCTCTGAAATGATGCCAACGTGGAAGTAACTTAAAACTGCATTCTATCAAAAGGCCACCAGGGGGCGACCGTTTTGGTGTCAAAAGGACTTCCGTCTCTATACAAGTCAATGGAGAATTCACCAACTTCTCACTTGATTTCTAACCTCAGTAAATGTTTTCAAAATGTGTTTATGGTCTCAATCGGTAGTTTAAAGCCTTCTTCAATGCAGTATGATGTTCATTTGGGACATTTTGGCCTCGCTGATTTTATATGTGACGATAAAGCAGGGTATGCATTAGGGCGTGGCTACGTCGTGATTGACAGGTTGATTGGTTCACAGGTTCAGGAGGGCGCCTCATGCTCCTCCTGATGCCCATATAAGTAGAATCCCTGTTTTTTTTTTTACCCAGCATGCACCTGAAATTTTCAAGATGGCGCTGCTCAGATCCAAAACTATTGGCCTCCGAGCAGCAGTCCACAAACCAATGGGTGACGTCACGGATGTTACGTCCATTTCTTATATACAGTCTATGTAGGGCAGGTAGAGTTGTAATCATTTTGGGAAGCACCAAACTTCCCAGTCAGTAAACGTTTACAGACAAATGGGCTTTAACAAAATGTCCATATTTGACTGTATGAGTTTCTTAGATAGATTCAGTAAACTCTCTTAACTGCACAAACTTGTGGTAAATTATTTGTTATTATGTGTTGAATGCCTCTCTGGGGACCTGCAAGGGCCACTCTCATAAATCCTCCTTTGAACAGATGTTTTCTCTGTTTGGATGATAAATAAGTGACACAGAACTCAAACTGGATCATAAATGGAGAGATGAAACAGCTTTTAAAAGCGCTCAGTTATTTAGTCTAAATACTTTATACCTGATGGTGCTTGTTAGAAAGTTATTCCATCCATCCATCCATCCATCCAAATTGAATCACTAACACAATCAGCTCTTTCACATTACTAAAAATAATTTCTTTCATTTGTGGGCAAACTTCATTCATAAAAATGTTGCCTAACAGTAGAAAGAAGAAGTTGACGTCTCGAACATCAGCCGACCAAAACAGAATTTAGCAGTGACAGTATCTGTACAAATGGGAATCCATCAAATCAACGATACATCACAGAAAATGTTCCAGTGCAGGTGTCCGGTGTAAAACTGGAGGATGTAGAAAGGATCCTGAGGCAGCTGTTAGGAGGGTGAGAACCTTCCTTCATTACTGGATTAAAGTCACTCCACCTCCACTAGAGGACTAAATCCCCTCTAAATGGGACTTAAGTCATTCAAATTCTAATTAAAGCCTCATTCAGCCCGAATTCTAAATCAAACAAGTGTCTGTTAACCTGTGAGGAAAGCCTGGTTATCTGTACATGAAGAAGAAAACACTCTTCAGGCTCTTAGTAACTCACCATGTGTTTCTCTCTCCTCTCCTTCCTCTCTCTCTCTTTCCTATCCTTTTTCTCTCCTCTCCTTCCTCTCTCTCTCTTTCCTATCCTTTTTCTCTCCTCTCCTTCCTCTCTCTCCTCTCCTTCCTCTCTACTCCAACCGGTTGATGCAGATGTTCTCCCACTGTGAGTCTGGTTCTGAGGTTTCTTCCTGTTAAAAGGGAGTTTTTTCTTGCCACTGTCACCAAGTGCTGCTCATGTGGGAATGTTTGGTCTCTTTAAATTAAATCTTTAATTTAAATTCAGTTCGGTTTAGATCTGCTCTATGTGTAAAGTGCCTTGAGATTACTTTGTTGTGATTTGGCGCTATACAAATAAAGATTGATTGATTGATTGATTGATTGACCACATGTTTGTGCAGTTAAAGGATTAGTTTATTATTTTTTGTGAAATATATTCAAAGCTTCTCTGAAGTTATTATGAAACACACACAAAAGAAATTGTGAACTTCTTTGAACTCAGACCGTTGAAACACTCATTATAACTTCATATAAACTGCTGAATATCTTATCTTATATAAATGTATCTTGCTGTAATCCGTCATGTATATTTAGGAAATGACGAGCTGTGGCATGATTTTAAAGATTAACCAAGTCTTTAAAATTCTTAAAGATATTGAATTTATTGTTAGGATTATATGAATGTTAAAGTAGTAAACTGTGAGCATATGATGGAACTGGTTAATCAATATAAAAGTATTTTGAAATATCACATACACCTAGTGATGAAGTTGTTTTTATTCAAATGTAAATTAAAATATCTCACAGTACAATTTATTTTACATTCTACAACAATTAACTGTTTGTGAGTACAGCTGAAACTGGCTTGTTGTCATCATCAATTAATTATTAATTATTATTTAATTGAGTCTATGAATTGTAAAAAAAGTTAAAAAACTTCTTAAAGTCCAAAGTGGTGTCCATAGATTACATGTTTTATCCGACAAACCATACAAAATCAAAACACATTTAATTTGTTTCCATATATCATAAAAACAAGCAAAACCTGAAACCAGCAAATGTTTAACATATTTGTTTGAAAATTGACTGGAACGATGAAAATAGTTGCAGATTAATTTTACTTTAATCCACTAATTGATTAATTGACTAATTGTTGCAGCTCTGTTTGTGAGCACAATGATTGAATGGTTGAAACAACAAAGCTGCTCTGATGAAACAGGAACTGAAAAGAACTGAAAACGTCCTCCTTCTCTCTGCAGGTCGTCTCTCTGGGCATCACCTCCTTCACTCTGTGTGCTCTGGGCATCGATCGTTTCCACGCCGCCACCAGCTCGTCCCAGCCGAAGGCGCGGCGGGTGGAGCGCTGCCGCACGGTGCTGCTGAAGCTGCTGCTGGTGTGGCTGGCCGCTCTGCTGCTGTCCAGCCCTGAGATCTTCCTGTGGCAGCTCAGCCGGGCCGTGTCCCCCTCCAACGGCCGGCTGATCGACTCCTGCACCATCACCCCCTCTTCTCCACTGTCCTTCTACCTGCCTGACTCCCTCCACTCTCTGCTGATCAGGTATCACCAGGTGAGTCTCCAACACAAAGCACCGAATGAACCCACAGACGGTTTGAGGTTCCACCGAGTCCAGTTCTAAAAATCAGTCAAGTCTTTGTCTTGTCATGCCTCAAAGCTCACATCCTACTGCTCTTATCTTCTCTTGATTGGTTTGCAGTACTTTTCGGGTTGAGCATTAAATTTTGAGTCTGACTTACAAAACGTTAGATATCCAGGTCCCTCTTTACTCAAACACATTGCTGTCACCTCTGTAGGGTAGATGGTCGTCCACTTTTATAGGTTTCATCCTGTTAAAGGGGAGTTTTTCCTTGCCGCTGTCACCAAGTGGTGGGGAGATGTTGGGTCTCTTTAAATTATAGAGTACAGTCTAGACCTGCTTAATGTGAAAAGTGCCTTGAGATAACTTTTGTTGTGATTTGGCGCTTTATAAATAACGATTGATTGATTGATTGATAGATGAGGTCCTGATTTAGGATGTCACACATACACTGAACAAAAATATAAACCCAACACTTTTGTTGTGGAATGTTGGTCCACTCCTCTTCAATGCTGGGCAAAGTTGCTGGATATTGGCAGGAACTGTCCACAATCAACAACCTGATCAACTCAGCGAAGGAGATGGGTTAGCAGGGTTAGGGTTAGGTAAAACTGCACATTTCAGAGTGGCCTTTTATTGTGGCCAGCCTAAGGCACACCTGTGTAATATTCCTGCTGTCTAATCAGCATCTTGATATGCCACACCTGTGAGGTGGGATGGATTATCTCGGCAGAGGAGAAGTGCTCACTATCACAGACTTAGACAGATTTTGAACAATATTTGAGAGAAATAGGTCTTTTGTGTATAAAGACAATGTTTTAGATCTTTGAGTTCATCTCATGAAAAATGGAGCAAAACCAAAAGTGTTGCATTTTTATTTTTGTTCAGTGTATATAACAACCCTGGCTCCCTATCTTCTGGAATTCAAACCTTTGATCGCTGTGCGGCTCATAACATTGACATTTTTTGCAAATATGAATATGTCAGGTGGGAAAAAAATGATGCCAGGCACATGTAACGTAACAAAAACCACAAACTATGACCATAGTCAACACAAACCACATAAAGACACGCTAGAAAGCTTTCTGAGGGGCATAGTCAAGAACAGACTTTAGATTAGAACAATTATTACAGAAACACAACTGAATCAAACTGTTGTGTCGGTGAGCAATGAAGAAATTAATATTATTATAAAACTTAATATTTAAGGTTATCAGCCAGGCCTGACATAGTTAGAGGAGCTGATGTCCCCTCTGCTGACCACTCAGGGAGAGTCTGAACATTGCTTTTGAAGTTTTGGAAAAAGGAAGCATCTAAAAACCTTTGTGTATTTTATGTACTGCGTCATATGGTCCCCTGTTTAAGGCACTGATTGTTGGACTATACAAAGTGCCACAAAGTACTAAGAAGATATGCAGAGCCCCTCATATTATAAAGTACCAACAACAAAGTACAACAAACTTCCACAAATTGGTATACTACAAAATACCACAAAGTATTACTGTGCCTCCATGTAGAATCGTCAGTAATCAGATTACTCCGATACTCTAACAGGCTGTTTCGGCTGCTTTGTGTTTCAGGGTCGTATGTGGTGGAGTTTCGGCTGCTACTTCTGCCTCCCCATCCTCTTCACCATCCTCTGCCAACTGGCCACTCGCAACGTCAACAGCGACTCCACCTCTACCCAAAAGCAGCGTAACCACGACGACCGCTCCTCCAATCAGAAGCGCCAGCAGCACCAGGCGGTGGAGCGGCAGCTGAACTGCACACTGTTGGCGTTAGCTGTGGTGTACGGCATCTGCGCCCTGCCTGAACACATCTGCAACATCACGCTGGCCTACACCGACTTCACCATCTCAGAGGACACGGCGGCCATGCTGGCACTGTTGCATCACTTCCTGTTGTTTTTCAAGGCATCGGTTACACCGGTGCTGCTGCTGTGTCTGTGTAAGGTAAGTCTGACAGTTGAAGAAGGTTTACTGGAGTCCAAAAAGATTAATGTAGATGCAAAGAAATGTGAGACTGTGAACAATTCAATAACTGAAACCCAAAATTATTATCAGTGTTAAGAAAGGTTTGCGTTTCTTTGGTTAGGAGTTCTGCATAATCACGACCGCTGATACTCCCACCGCCCTCGCAGCTCTGTCAGATCATTTCTCCAGTGTTGATGTATCTTTCTGCTGTCTAACGGTCCCTACAGACTGTGAGATTTCAACAATCTTATATGTTTATTGCAGGCAGAATGTGTGACATGGATCCAATAAAGTTGGTTACAACATCAAGTTTGATGTATGTAGACTGTACGATGATCACACCATGACCTGTGATCCATGTTACGTCCTGGTTGGAGTGGTCATGCTAACAGCTGGAGACACGTTTGTTAGAATCCCAAACATTTAGTTGAGCTTGTTTTACTTGATGGGGGTCGTAGCAGCAGTCATTGTGAAAGTTATCCTAGGCTGTCTTTGGTTGCAAGACCATGCAAGATCCATGCGATGTAGGACTACTGTTTTGGTCCTCCTACTATTGGCTATGACTATTGAAAAGAGAGAAGGAGGGAGGGAGGAAGGAATGAAGGAAGGGAGGAAAGAAAGAGAGAAGGAGGGAGGGAGGAAGGACAGACGGAAAGAAGGAAAGAAGGAACAGTCCAAACAGACAGGGTCAATTTGACCTGGGAGGACGACACGAAGGTTAAGCTGCTCAATAAACATGAAAGATGCAGTGCGGGTGCCACAGCAGATGCAAAGAACTGCAGCTGACGCCATCCAGCAAGACACTGCATTGGCCAGTCACATCCATGTGACCGTCATCATCTTCTCCTGGTACCTCATGTCTGCCACCACCACCCTTTTACTCTTTTAATGTAGGGTGGTTTTCCTTCTCAAAGCTCAGCAGAGACAGGCAGCACTGCTGACAGGCTAATGTTGAAACAGCTGTACCTATACTAACTCTTGCTGTCCTTGATATGACGAGCGATGGACGGACCAACAGATCATGAATCCACTGGTGTTTTGTATGTGTTTCAGGCTCTCGGTCAGGCCTTCATGGACTGCTGCTGCTGCTGCTGTCAGGAGTGTCAGCCAACCACGACTCAAGGCTCGCCAGGCTCCGCCCAGGTCAAACTGAAGGCAGCCAATGAGACATCCATCTTCTTCGACAAGGCTAAAGACACGTCAGCCATCTTGTCCATCTCCAGCTAGAGCCATGTTTCCCTCTTTTATCCATCATTTCATCCACATATCAGTGCTTTCCCAACAATTCTTCTATTCTATTCTTAGTTTTTGTTTATTTCCCTTCTTCTTTCTCCAGTGTTTGCTGTAAAACCATTTTCTCCTCTTTTATTCTTCATCTACATGATCTCTCCATCCACTTACAGAATGTCTCTGGATGGATAATCATGTTTGTTCATCTTTCTTTCTGCCAGATTATCATTTGTACGATATTCGTCTATGGACACAGTGCTACCCTCCAGCTTCCTCACTGTGCAGGAGGTGATGTTTAATCTGTAGTGAGATTAGTAAAGTTGCTTTACTTGCACAACCAGCTGTTGTAAAAGCAGGAGCCTGTTTCAGGACTCACTGAATGGACTCTTCACTCCAACTTCCTGCTGTCCTGTTTGTGAAGTGCTGTGGGAAAACAGCAGATTCAGAATAGATGAGAAATCCAGGATGTCTCCTGTGGTTGGAAGCTCTAAGGTTTAAGATTGAATGTGTTTTAAAGGAAAGCAGCAGAAACCTAAATCCTCAATTATGGCAGCATGGTGGAGAACATGAGGAAGCTGCAGTGATCTAAGGAGGAGTGTTGTTGCTTTGTGCCACACAAATGTTTTTTTGGGCCAAACAAATATTTCCTGGAGACAGAGCTGCTGCTGAGGCAGAAATAATTTAATTGGAGTTTAACTTCAATGGGCGGAGAGCTTCAGAGGACAAGTAACTATTGAACAGTTGAGTGTACAGCAGTGGTTCTGCAAAGTTCAACAAGTTCATTTTAAAACTTTTCAAAACCTTTTAAATACCACAGAATATAATGTAACACCTTTTTCACCATTCAATCAAAGTATGACATTAAGGCCTACAATTATTTATGAATTAATTCACATTTACATCACATTTTTGTCAGTATTTCCAAGCTGCATATAACAATAATTTATAGTAATGTAAATGACCTGAAGCCAGATTAGCAGCAGATTATTATTATTATCATCATCTTCTTTTTTTAAAGATTTATTTTTGGGCTTTTACCTTTATTTGTAAGTACAGTAGTGGCAGAGAGGCCGACAGGAAACAGGAAGAGAGAGGGGAATGACCTGCAGCTTAAATCCCTGGCCGGATTTGAACCAGGGACGCTGCCTTTATGTGGCACATGCTTGATTGCTCATTAAATGAGCTTCCTAACTACTGTAGCTGCAGGTCTGAAAAACTGGTTTAAAACACCATCATAGTTGACCAACTAATGCAAGAAAAGGTGACATGTATGAACAGCCACGAACAATAACTATATAAAAACTATGTAACTATGTATCTCTATGAAATCCCCGTCATGGTCCCCAGAGGGCGATTCTGGCAGCCAACCCAGGTCAACGTCTGCTGTGAAGCCGCTCTGCTTCCAGACCTCTAAATCACCACTGATGTCTCCAGCAATTAAAATAGTGAGTTCATTATTGGCTGATGCAGCCTATTGAAAAAAAAAACAATCAACCAATTAGAGCTTTGTAGTCAGGATTATAAATGGAAATGTCAAGTTCCTACGTTGCTTGTTAGCCACCTAGCTACAGTTACACAGTGCTGCCACCTACTGTCTTTATAATGGGAAATAGCTAAAGCCTAACAGTTGCTAGATTATGCCACGAGCCAATTTATATATCTGTAACATCAAAGGGTAATTATCTATACGAAAACATGTTTTCAAGGAATTCAAGTGAAAACGTTTTATTAGTTATTGTATATTTTCAAGCTGCTATTGTCTCATAAAAGGAAATAGAGGATCAAGGTCTGCCGTAAAAGGTCCTAAATTTGTTGTAAGTCACAAACAAGTCACCACTAATAGTTGCTGAGTTGGCAAAACTGCATCAATGCAAAAAAAAAGTTGCTTATATTACATATTTACCTACTCCTGGCAGGAAGAATAAATAAACCCGCCGCCCACACAGAAACCAAAAAAAAAAACATCTCAGTCATTAGACTACTCTAAAGAATAAATTAATGTAATCAGTTTCACTGCCTTCTCTCCTTATAATGACTCCAGCACAAAATCTATTTATTACCTTATATTTTGGGATATTCAAGACAAGTTTAAATCTCAAAAGTCAAATAAACTGTCATTAATTAGCCATAAAAATGAGATAACTTCTGCCTCCAGTGCAGCTTTGCCTCCGAGAGATATTCCCACATGTGGCCAATCAGCCATCAGAGGAAGAACTCAGATTGTAAGGGAAGAAAAAAAAATTGTGAAGGGAGCAAAAAAGTGAGGAGAACTTAAGAATATTTGAACAGGACTCAGACCCTCTCAGTACTGAGGGGGGTCTCTCTCTACAGGAAGTTAAACTGTGTAGGAAGTTGTGTATTAATGTCTTTAGCACAGCGATTTGACTCAGACTGTCAAACTCAAACAACTAGAAAAAAGCAATGAGGAACAGAAGATATGAATGTAGCTCATTTTAATGCTAGACGTTGAACTAATTACATATTTGCATGAAAGAAAGAAAGATAGGGATTGTTATTTCATGTTTCTATGCCTTTGTAATATTCAGTGTCACAATTTTAGATTCATAATATAATATGTGAGAGCCGACCGTGCCTTATGCTGAGTTCACTCTACACGATTTTAGCTCTGATTTTCCACTCTACACGATTTTAGCTCTGATTTTCCACTCAGTGACAGTTTTTGGAGATTGCCGACATAAACCCAGAACAGACGCAAAACAGGGTTTATTCTGTGCTCACAAATCTGTTGATAGACACACCGATGCCTGAAAGATATCAAGCAGGCTAAATATCTGGACCTGTTGGAGAGTCCAAATGCTGTCGTATGAAAAGTGTTGCGATAAGATACAGCCAATGACAGAGCAAGACATGCATCTAATTGTGTGGTGGGAGCACAATAATACAGTTTCAATCAGAGAACATCAGCATACACACAAGCTTTTCAGTATTTGTAACTTTGCTGAACCACAATCCAAGCAGGCAGCTACGTTTTCATTACAAAAGTACCTTATCGTTACCGTATTCACCTTTATTTACAAGCATGGCATCACGTCATTTCCCGTGTCACGATTCATTTTCGTGACATAATGTAGTTTGGAGACCAGACAGACTCATTTGAGTTTCTTCCTGGCGAAAGATGGAGTGTGCAAACCACAATGACTTCAAGACTCTCGTTTACATGACAGACAGTTGATTAGTGTGAACATTACAGCGGTCCTAGGACTTTTAAAGTCATGTAGTGTGTTGGTGGTATTAGTGTCTTCAGCCCTCAGCCTGAACACAAAAAGGTTGGAACGACAGTCAGTAAAAACCAGTCAGACAAACTGTGAGAGGTTCCAACTATTCCAGGAAATAAGACGGTCAGTCGTACATGTTGAACACAAACATTTAAACTGATGAGGAGCAACGTCGTGATCACAGTTTTTACTGTCTAGTTGAGATGAGAACATCTTTCCCACTGTTGATGGAATACGATACTGAGGTACTTGTACTTTACTGTAGTACAGTTTGAGGTACTTGTACTTTACTGTAGTACAGTGCAAGGTACGTGTACTTTACTGTAGTACAGTTTGAGGTACTTGTACTTTACTGTAGTACAGTTTGAGGTACTTGTACTTTACTGTAGTATTTCCATGTGATGCTACTTTGTACATCTCAGAGGGAAATATTGTACTTTCTACTCCACTACATTTATTTGACAGCTTTAGTTACTGGCTTTACTGACTCGTAGTGTTCAGCAGTGGAGCTCCACTCAGTGAGGTCTGAAAGCACAATTTCTGTTTGTGTACAGGTTAAATAACAAGATAAAAGGTGTTAGTAGGATTTCTGAACTTTGTACAGCGCTAGGCTAGCTGTTACCTTCAACTTCCAGTCTTTACGCTAAGCTAGGCTAACCACATCCTGAATCCAGCATCGTACTTGCCATAACAAGCTAGCAAGTGCAAATCTGTAAAAGCACTTCAGTTTACAATCAAGTCAGATATTCATTCAGTTGCTCTCCAAATGTCACTTTCTGAGATGTTGATTTCTATCGTTTGTCAAATAAAAGCTGCAGGAATGAACTCATTTTTGCACATTAAAAAATAAACAGCTTTAGCTGGAAAAACAGATATAAATCCACAGCACGACGTTTGTTAAACTTTTTTTTTCTTGTTGCTCAACTCTGAGAAGTAAAAAGGATTTTGTTGGTGTTTTTGATTGTGTGGCTCACAGTGTGAATGAACTGCCAGAGACATGAGTTATAAACAGCTGAGGAAACTGACATAAATCCTTCTTTTCTAAAACATTTTTCACCACAAATGAATCATAAATCTGTTTTCACCTCAAACCCTGACTTCTATAATCTATGTCTCTGGCAAAATCATAACAGTACTTATAACAGGAAGTGACATATAGATAATTTGTCAATGTTTTTATTCAATAAAATCATTCAGTACTTGAACTGTTGTTGTAAGCTTGTCTGGAAACATTAAGTTGTACGTAGAGAAAAGTAAATGTGGTCAATCTGTATTTTAGGACTCTTCTTGGGTTTGGGGAGTTCAGCTGATATTAAAATAAGAACTGTATAAATTTAAATTTGTGATTATACATTTGTAAAATGACAAAACGATGATTCATTCTGTTGTAAGTGTAAATTAGGGTAAATTGTCAAATTAACATGATCTATGTTGTCTGGACACAATGTGGTGTATTCAGATTCAATAAAGAATGATTAGCTTGCTGATTCCAGTTCACATAGATGAATATTAGTCATTTATTATTGGGCTGAATGCTTTCAGAACAGTCCAACTTTATTTTTTACTTTGTTCTTCTTCCTAAATGCTACAAAATCAGAGCGACCTCCGACATAATTCATTTACAGCCATGTGACAAACAAAGTAAAGCATTGTGAAAATGGGCATAAACCAGACAGAGCTGGAATAAACAGTCACCGTCCACTTCATTAGGTACAACTATGCTAACTGCGTACTTAAAGCGATGGTTCGGCGTAATTTCTACCTAGCGTCATACAGTATGCACCATGCGGTCAATCTAACCACCCGCTCCGCTTTTTTTTCTTCATTTTGTCGGAATCTTTGTTGTGAAAGAAGCAACAGAAACAGAAAGAAAATCATAATTTAATGCAAAGACCCAGCCGTACCTGCACATTTTGGAGCAATTTTAATCTCAATGGAAATCAGAGAGTGAGGTAAATCATGAAATCTTGAGTTAAACAGGAGGCCATCGACCGCTACCAAACTATCTTCAGAGGTGGAAAGTCTTACAAAAAGCAGTGTGTAGTCGGGATCACATTTCAGATGTCTACGAGTTGTTATCAGCTCCATGATGAGAGACGAAGGTATAAATTCTCCTCTTAACTGTGTTAATGTGTCGTCTTGTTGAAGACTCGATTTATATCTGCAGGGGAGGTAATACATTACCTGCTGGTGTGCGCCATTATAAATTACAGCTATAATGAGCGACTGCTTTTCAGTGAAGTTGCTCATCCTGCTTTTAAAATCCCATCTTTAACAATGTCCTTGTGTTTTAACTGGATCTCGGGGGTTTCTTTGCTTTTACTTTTTGTTTGTTGTTTTAAAGCAGCTCTAAATCAACATGTTAACACCAACATATCAACCTGTTTTGGAACCAATATGATGATAACACTATCAAAAGTAAGACCCCATAAAAGTTTGTTGTAATGTCAAACTTTCAAAGGAGCTGCTGTTCTCTGTCAGACACATTATTACACCAGATTTGGTAAAGTTGAGTTAAGTATTCTCCATTAACAGTTTCTGTTTTCTAAGTGGATTTATAGAGGTTTGTTGTGGACATCAGGGTTAGGGTTAGATCTCCTCGGGATTGTAAGAGTAATGATATCAATGTGTTTCATATCTGTGTGTTGACATCTGACTGAGTTATGAATCTGACAGGAAAGATGATTAATTATAGAAATAATCTTACATGAGATATAAACAAATCTTTTATGTTTATAAAAGATATTGAGAAACTCATTCATGTCTTTGTTTTCATGTCTTACTGAGTGAAGGAATCCTTTTTCTCCTCTTAGACTCTGGGAGGATTTTCCCTCAGTAGAGCTGCCGCTGTGCATATCAATGACCTCACTACTGTCCTGTCGCCATGGGATACCACCCCAAATTCACGTGTGAGAAAGATGGGCCGACACATGCACACGCGCGCGCACACACACACACACACACACACACACACAGAGTTCTGTTAATTTAGAAACTCAAACTCTTCAGTGTGAATCGATGAGAGTCTTTGCCTGGTTACCCCCGGCAACCTGTTAAGGGGATTTACAAATTTAAAGGGCAGTTAGGAAATGGTGTTTCTGCAGAGGGACAGATGACACACAGACAGAAAGGGGAGAAGATCATGTATAAATCATTAAAAATGAACAGAAAGACTGTTGGGACAATCTCAACTCAACGTCCACTTACTAGCATTTTTAAAAACTTGCATCTCAAAGGCTTAAAGGAAAGGTTCATGACGTGTCCAGCAGTCAGGTGACCATATGAACAATGAAAGAAGGATAAAATCCACAGTGTGTCCACACCGTCATTTAAAGTAGATGATCAGCTTCTATTGAGCTTCAGCAGTCTGAGTTATTATATCAATGATATCTGACACATTTACTGTCTTTAGAGCATGTAGCAATCGACCAGGTGTGAACCAAAACAACTGGGCCGAGATTTTGTTGAAGAGGTGGTTTCAATTTGGTTAGAACCATAGACTGTATATAAAAATAGACGTAACATCCGTGACGTCAACCAATTGTTTGTGGACTGATGCTCGGAGGCCAATAATATCAGATCTGAGCAGCGCCATCTTGAAAATTTCAGGTGCATGCTGGGAAAAATAAAAACACGGATTCTATATATATGGGCATCAGGAGGAGCATGAGGCGCCCTCCTGAACCTGTGAACCAATCAACCTGTCAATCACGACGTAGCCACGCCCTAATGCATACCCTGCTTTATCGTCACATATAAAATCAGGGAGGCCAAAATGTCCCAAATGAACATCATACTGCATTGAAGAAGGCTTTAAACTAGCGATTGAGACCATAAACACATTTTGAAAACGTTTACTGAGGTTAGAAATCAAGTGAGAAGTTGGTGAATTCTCCATTGACTTGTATAGAGACGGAAGTCCTTTTGACACCAAAACGGTCGCCCCCTGGTGGCCTTTTGATAGAATGCAGTTTTAAGTTACTTCCACGTTGGCCTCATTGCAGAGGACCAGAACTCCCCGCCTTGTCAAACCTCAGGACTTGTGGCCCACGTTTGACGGGTGCTGGCTGGGGAGCCTAAGCAGGAGTTTAGTGGCACAAACTGGTTTGGTTTTCAGCAACTCTGTCCCACTGATCGATGGGCGATCGTGGACAACCATCAGAGGGCCTCTGCCAGCCAGCTTCACACCAGTGTTTGGGTGAGCGGTTCCTTCGCTGCGGGTTCGGCTCTGTTGGCTGGAGAGGGGATTCATTCCTTCTTCTGTGTTTCTCCTCAATCACTCTGTAGTGAGATTGGGACGCTCCGTCTGTCCCAGTAGACGACGATCAAACTTGACTATCAAGAGGAAGTAAGAGTCGCGGAGGGATCCTATAAATAAATACTATACTACTACTACTAACAATATAACCACTCATGGTACATCAAAGCTCATATATTTAAAGAGTCAAAAAGGTTCACTTACTTTGTCTTTTTTGTATTCTTAACCTTTGTGTCGTCCTCCCGGGTCCAATTGACCCCGTCTGTTTTGACTGTTCCTTCTTTCCTCCCTTCCTCCCTTCCTTCCTTCCTTCCTTCCGTCTGTCCTTCCTCCTTTCCTTCCTTCTTCCTCCCTCCCTCCCCCCTTCCTTCTTTCCTCCCTCCCTCCTACCTTCCTTTCTTCCTTCTTTCCTCCCTCCCTCCTACCTTCCTTTCTTCCTTCTTTCCTCCGTCCTTCATTCCTTCCTTTCCTTCGTCCCTTCCTTCTTTCCTTTCCTTTCCTCCCTTCTTTCCTCCCTCCTGTCCTTCCTTCCTTCCTCCTTCCTTTACTTCCTTCTTCCTTTCCTTCCTTCTTCTTCCCTCCCTCCCCCCTTCCTTCTTTCCTACCTTCCTTCCTTCCTTCTTTCCTCCGTCCTTCATTCCTTCCTTTCCTTCGTCCCTTCCTTCTTTCCTTTCCTTTCCTCCCTTCTTTCCTCCCTCCTGTCCTTCCTTCCTTCCTTCCTCCTTCCTTTACTTCCTTATTCCTTCCTCCCTCCCTCCTTTCCTTCCTTCTTCCTTCCTTTCTCCCTCCTTTCCTTCCTTCTTCCTCCCTTCCTTCTTTCCTTCCTTTCCTTCCTTCGTCCTCCCTTCCTTCTTTCCCTCCCTCCCTCCCTTCCTTCCTTCTTCCTCCCTTCCTTCCTTGACTCGAGGACAACAGGAGGGTTAATATTTCATCTATTTCTGTTTCTTTCTTTGGTGGAAAGTAGTTTATATCACATAGAAACCTTTTGAGGGAAATGACAAAAAAAAAATGTTTTGTCATTTCGGTGAACGGACCCTTTGAAAGCTGATTGGACGCAGGAGGAGAGGAGAGAGTTGAAGTGGAGGAACAGAGAGAGATTGATGGAGAGTTGGAGGAACAGAGTGTTTCAGGGGCTGGTGATGTTGTTCTCATTAGTAGTGATGAGAGTTCGCCCACTGATACAAACTACCGAACAGACCGCCTCTGTTCCCTAATGAAGCCACCAACACACACACACACACACACACACACACACACACACACACACACACACACACACACACACACACACACACACACACACACACACACACACACACACACACACAGGCGACTAGACCTCCATTGGTCATGCGAGAACGTCTCTGGACAGACTGGATGGGAACCAACCTCAGACTGGAGTTATGTAACAGGAAGGTCACAGGTTCGAGCCTCACATCTATCTTTATGGTGGTTGCATGTTTCACACACTCAGATCCACTTGTTCATCAGGACTCTACTTGAAGGAGCTTTATAGTGAGTTTCAGCTCATTGTTTAACTGTCTGGTGTAACTTTACTGTTCTGGTTCACTCTCATAGCGTTGTTTTAAGATGAATAGTCACTGTTCTCTACCTGCTCAGCACCACATCTGACCAGCTGCTGCATTAAATGTTCACAATGATCAGTTCCTAAAGCTATTCCAGCATATGAAGAAACATTTCTGATGGTTAAACTGAGTCCTTCACTGCTGAATCCTGCAGGTTTTACAGTGTACAGAGAATGATCAGCTGCTCTGGACTTTACAGAGCTTTCCTTCAACCTTTCCTTTGGTAGAGAGCAAACACAGAGCTAGAAGCTAGAAGTTTATTGTTTTATTGTTTATTATAAAGAAGAGTTATTAAAGTTTTTATCTTCATAGCTTCATGCCTGATAAAACTGTTGGATGTAAAAGCAGATAAAACATACAGCTAATGTTTGGTTCGTGAGTTAAATGTGTTTATTTGCATATTTTATGGTTGATTTAACATCTACATTCCTGACTTTAATGACACAATGTGAGTCTTCCGTTACAGTTCCTGCAGATTTCTTTGTTGGATTTCTTGAATTAGATGTAATTGATCCTTCTTTCCTTTCCTTTCCTCCCTTCCTTCCTCCCTCCTTTTTTCTGAAAACATCAGATTTGTGTGGAGCGATGATGAGGAGACTGTAACCTTCCTCACATCAATACATAAACTTAAACAGAAATGTCATATTTTCATCATGTTTTCCATTATTTGAAGTTTGATTGACACTTCTTTAATGACTTTATCTTCTTTTTTTTGCAAACTTTCTGTAAATTGCGAAACATTTTCAGGAATAGAATGAAATGTTTTACAAAGTGTTGAACTGTTCCTTTAACTTAAAAATAGCCTGACAGTCAGGTGGGAAAATGACAGAAACCCTGTGTGTGTGTCTGTGTGTGTGTGTGTGTGTGTGTGTGTGTGTGTGTGTGTGTGTGTGTGTGTGTGTGTGTGTGAAAGTCTCACAGAGCCTCTCACTCACTGTGTGAACTCGAATATGAAGCACTATTTGTTTAAAAACTTTGTGTGTTTGTGTGTGTGTGCTCCTGTGTGTGTGTGTGTGTGTGCTCCTGTGTGTGTGTGTGTGTGTGTGTGTGGTGTGTGTGTGTGTGTGTGTGTGCGTGTGTGTGTGTGTGCCATCTCTTCAGCAGGAAGGGGTGAGTGAATGAACAGCGACAAGTGTGTGTTTGTGAGTGTGTGTCTCTTAGCAGAAGCTCAATGAACACAAACTAATCTGACCTGAATGTCACACACACACACACACACACACACACACACACACACACACACACACACACACACACACACACACACACACACACACACACACACACACAGGAGCACAATGTTGGTTTTGTTCTGTGGGAAAACTGATGAGGGAAGGATGGAGGAGGGGGGGATACTGTTGTCATGGCAACGAGCAAGGGGTTCCGATGGAGAGCTAGGTTGACTCTCATTTTGGAACAAACACACACACACACACACACACACACACACACACATACACATACACTGGTGGGACCACCTTGAACTGCAGACAGGAAACATTGAGGCCTGTTTCTTTGTTGACTTGTATAAAAGTAGTAACACACACACACACACACACACACACACACACACACACACACACACACACACACACACACACACACACACACTTCACACTGTGAAAGTAAAGTTTTACCCACTTGTTGACAAGCGGCACCGACAGAGAGAAAGAGAAGGGAGAGTCTGAGGAGGGGACGGAGGAGTTTTTATCAGTGCGATCACGTCACCAGATGACCGGCTTCTTCCTCTTCTCAGGTTCTTCACTTCTTCTTCTTCTCTTTTTCTTTTTTTGTCTGTCTGCTTTTGAGTCGCTGAGAACGTTGAGCTCCAGACTCGCTCTTCTTCTCTTCTCTAAAACTGTCAATTATCTGCCTATAAAGCTGAACCCTGCCTGATAACAGAGCTGCTGGTGTGATGTAACGGGACATTCCTCCGGCCGGCAGATCGGAGGTTTTCACGGTTGAAGGCTTCAGACTAACGGCTTCTCCTCAGTGAAATAATGCACCACTCTCCCACTTCACACAGCGGGGGGGGGGGGTCATATGAATGTTTTAAATATGACCATAATATGTATCATATGTGAAGAAAATCCATGATGATCCACTTGCAATGTTTTTTAACAAAGTAAGGTTTGACTTATTTAGTGCTGATGTGATTGGTCAATCAACAGAAAGTCTGCAATTATTTTGATAATATGTTCATTAACTCATAATTATATCTGTATTTTTATTTGACTGTATTTCAATTTATAATTAAGAAATGGTTTGAATTGAAAGCTACGTATCTATTCATCTTTGTTTTAATCATTTAAGAAGACTTCCACCCTTCACTCTAAACCAGGGGAGTCAAACTCCAACCTACAATTAATATATAATATCTACATTATAACTTTACTATAATAAACCATCTATTCACTGTGAAAAATGAGATTTCAACAACGTTTTGTCTCAGATTTCAGATTATTTTGTACAGAAGCTGCTGACTGAGAACATTTTATACAATGTTCAATAGATTAATGTTTTAAATATGATCATAACAAGTATGTATTGTATTCTTGTATTTCTTTGTAATTGTATTCTGGTCACATTGGGGTAAAAAACCTCTGAAGCAGCAGAAACATTTATAATTACTTTTCTGCAATCTTCATTCTTTGCTTAATGATCCAGTGGGCCGGGTTGGACCTCTTGGCGGGCTTGTTCTGGCCCACAGGCCGTATGTTTGGCATCCCTACTCTAAATGATGATGATTGTTATAAACTGCTGAGCTCAGCTGCTGATGAAGAGACACACAACAAACAGTAACTAACACTGATGAGGGTTATGGTGTGTGTGTGTGTGTGTGTGTGTGTGTGTGTGTGTGTCTTTGCTGCCCTCTGCTGTTCAGGTCTGAATCATGTCTGCTGACTCTTAAATATACATTATAATAAAACAGAAGCATGTTAAAGGCTCAGTTTAACAGGTGAACCTAACAGCAGGATTATAACATCACAGCTCTTTTAGTCTCATTGTTTAGTGTTAAACATTAAATATGTACGTAAAGCTGAATATTAATTTATTCATCAACATGTAAAACTGCTGCTCAGATCATTATTGTGGTTATTTGAGGAGTTTTTAACCCTTTTTTTGGTGTCAACTCAAAAAGTCTGACACAGAATTGAGTGATAATTTACACCTTATGTTTTATAAACTGTCAAATTTGACCTGGGAAGACACAGAAAACCCCCAGGATAGTTTACCTCTTTTTCTACAGTTGCACCACAATGCTAAAATAGTTGTTTATAGATTGATGTCAAGTGAGATTTTATTTTCTTTATGCATCAGAGATGACGATTGATTGAGATGATAAACTTGTTACAGTGAAACATTTTAGCTTTTTCATGTTCATCTAACAGACTTCAGTTCACACTTGTGTTCACAATATATGTATTTATGTATTTATTGAGGCAATAGGGAGCATTACATCATTTATTATTGTGCAAATGTGCAACTTTACTTTTACTTTCTTTGTTCTTTTAACTGTGGTGGCAGCTGTCTCAGCAGTCAGAGTCCAAGACAAATTTCCCTTCAGGGACAATAAAGTATATATTGATTGATTGATTGATTGATTGAACTATTCATTAAAAAATCCAAATCTTTGCAAAGGATTTTCATTTTCACTTCTACTTTTTGTCATTTTCTATAAGTTGAAGTTTGGTTTTGTACTCAGGTTGAATTGGATGATTAAATCAATAAAACAAAACAAACAGATATAGAAACTTTTTCCACAATGAATGAGCAGCTCACATTGATTCTCCATAGTATTTAATTAGTATCATACACAAGCATGTTTCTATTAAAACACATTATATCAACTGAATCCAAACAATAATGTACAAACAGGTTCAAACTGACCGGCCGTCTCACCACGTTCATCCTGCACGTACAAAACCCGACACGTGAAGAAGAACCGGATCGGCAACCAAACCCGACAGATCCAGTCAGCAACAGTCACATTTTAATGTTTTAACTTTTAACATCACATCCTGGTGAAGGGGGCTTCAGCTGAATTTGGATAATGATGCAATTAAATCTGTTTTCCATATTTTAAAAGTGAAGCTTTATGAACGCACAGCTTCAAATTCTGACACTAAAACCTGCTTCAGATTTCAGTAAAGTCAAATCGGATTTAGAAAAAAACCCATCAGATTCAGACTGAGGCTGAAGTTAAGGTTTCTCTCTTTCTGGATTAAATAGAAGTTGACCATTTTTGATCATTAAACTGCTGTGATGAATTGCAAAAGATTTGCAACAAGTTTTAAATGTGAAATGAATATTTTAATGCATGAAAAATGGAAATTACTACTAAGCTTCTAATTGCTTTACCACTTATTTACTTATATTTTTAGGAGAAATCAGTGTTCTCCACGAGGAAAACATGTTTCTTTCATCCTCTCCTGGGTTATTTACAGAAACAAGCTGAAACTCCTGCAGAGTGTGTAGGCAGTCAGAGAATAACGAACAGCTGTGAGAATATTTGCACTGGCAATATGGCGGTGTGTTCGTACCATAAAACACATCGACACTGTCTGGATTCTGTCACATTTTGGTGCTGATTACACAAAAAAATCTCCATTTACTGACGAGTTTGAAACTGAACAGGAAATACTGAACATCACATCCTGTAGAGTTTCATATTGTACATGCAGGATTACAGGTCGTCACGAGAAAAAAAACATGTTAAACTTTACATTACAATGACCACAATCCAGTGTTCTCATGTAAGAAAAGTACTGTAAGACACGTCGTCATTGTGTGATCGGACATCACGAACTTCATTGTTGAGCATGCTGTCGCTGCTTCTGTTTTATTTCACTGTTTTAAGTACTTGCATTACTTCTCTGTAGGTTAATACTCAGGTTGACGCACTGGATTAAAGCCATTTAATGGTGAAGTCGCACCAAAATAACCTTTTAACTTCATCAGGTCCCAAAGATCCCTGCCCTCAGCATGCAAACTAAAGAGACCAGACGCAACAAAGCCGCAGGAGGATTTCAACAGTCAAACATCCGTCAAAGAAAAAAAACCCTCCACCAGCTGTTATTTGAAGGTCTCGTTCTGCCGCCTGACGGGTAAACTGGTCAAAGTAGCTGGTGAATCTCAGAGTTTACCAGTCGAGCTGAACTGAGAAACGACAAATCGCAGCTGTTGAGGTTCAATCTGTTCTGTTGCTATTCAGTGTGATCCTGTTTTTATCTATTTTATTTGTTTTGAATAAAGAAAAAATGTCAAAGGGAGGTGTTTTTACAGAATCTGAGGTTTGTGTCCAATGATTTTTGTACATTTACAAGACGGGCAACTGAACAATCATGCCCACTTAATGCAGCGATGGTCAGATGTGTGAAGCTGTGAAAGAAGGCCAACTTTGAACTTCTCTCTCAAGCTCAACTTCTTTCATTCTTCACACAACTACTTTTCTTGTGAAGTGCAGCAAAAGCATGAACGTCAACGACAGGCAAGTCCAAACTATTCCATTAAGGGCGGTGTGCCTGCAGAGTTTTGTTCCAACCAATCAAGAGCACACGATTCAACCAATTAACTGTCTGAAGACTGAGATCAGTTGATTAAATGAGTCGAGACTGGTATTCTCCTGCTAGGTTGGTACAAAAACCTGCAGCCACATGAGCCTTTATGGAACAGTTTGTACATGCCTGGTCTACGAGTCCGAAATATCATTCAACACTTCATGAAATCGGGTTAGTTTGACGCATATTGAACCCTTTTGGATCGAGATATTTACCACTGAATCGCAACTTTAGGACTTTTTACCATCCTGCTTTGTTACCTGTCAACTGTCGACTCAATACTATCAAATAAAAACACAAACACCCCAAATTCTGTTTAAAAAACAGACTAATAGTGTAAGTATCGAGCAGATAACAGGTCGAGACGTGACTGTGAAATTCCCCCGGCCATCTGGTCCGTCTGATAGTGTCAATAACTAATAATCACTGTGCTGGCTGATCAACAGATCAATAAAGTTAGTGTGGACCAGAACGGAGTCAGACTGAAAACGCCAGAGCTCGACACCCGGAGCAGCGAACAGTGAGAGGATATTCAGTTTTTACTTCCTGGACTTAAATGAAGCTGCTCGATACATCAGTCTGACCGGAGCTGTGCTTGTTGTTTTCAGACTCCTGCTGAGGCCTGCAGCTTATTAACACAGCTCATTAACACAGCTCCTTCAGACGGTTGTTCAGAAACACAGCTTTCCATTGTAGGGACAAAGAGGGCCAACAGAGTCAGGAACTTAATATTAGAACCAAATATTCTTCTTCTAACACTGTTTTTAGAAACCAGGCGGGGAGTTCCGGTCCTCTGAAATGATGCCAACGCGGAAGTAACTTAAAACTGCATTCTATCAATTTTGATTTCCTGTTTCATACGTGTTCCTTTCAACACTTTTAGACCAAATTCAACAATCTATTCTGCAGTTAATCATTAATCATCAATAACAGTTTTGGGTATTTGAACCATTCTTGACTAAAAGCCCTGAAGTCTCTCTTAAACCTAAAAATCCCCACAGTGGAAAGCGAGCAAGCGTTCACTTACAGATTTAATCTCCCACACACACAGCTGACAGTTTGAGCACTTTTAAACAAAACGGACCTTAGTACAGAACAACATACAGATAGGTAATATTCCTTCCTCTTCCTGTTTGTCCTGCAGTCTGATTGGCTGCTGTCCGGACCAGGATGTTGTGTCACACATGATGTGAACCAACAGGAGGGACCGAGCAAACACGTGAATATAAGTATAAGTAGTGTGAAAATGGTTTGAGGGTGTGACGACGCTCTTTGTATCACGTTGTAAAGATTCAGATAAAAACCTGTCACTGGACTCAGTTATCAGTTTCTGGTGAGACAGGAAGTTAAAAGCACTACAAATCAAGAGGTAACTGATAATCTGTCAAAACTTGCTTTTAATACTTTCTCTGATTTGTTGTGATTGAAATCAGATTCTTCACTATTGAAATAAACTCTTTCACATTCACTGTGAGCTGATAGTAAACCTGGACCAGCTGTGCAAACGCTTATATAACTAAAACGTATAAATTACATAAATAAAAGGAGCGTCAACCAGGCGGGGAGTTCCGGTCCTCTGAAATGAGGCCAACGCGGAAGTAACTTAAAACTGCATTCTATCAAAAGGCCACCAGGGGTGACCGTTTTGGTGTCAAAAGGACTTCCATCTCTATACAAGTCAATGGAGAATTCACCAACTTCTCACTTGATTTCTAACCTCAGTAAACGTTTTCAAAATGTGTTTATGGTCTCAATCGCTAGTTTAAAGCCTTCTTCAATGCAGTATGATGTTCATTTGGGACATTTTGGCCTCCCTGATTTTATATGTGACGATAAAGCAGGGTATGCATTAGGGCATGGCTACGTCGTGATTGACAGGTTGATTGGTTCACAGGTTCAGGAGGGCGCCTCATGCTCCTCCTGATGCCCATATAAGTAGAATCCCTGTTTTATTTTTCCCAGCATGCACCTGAAATGTTCAAGATGGCGCTGCTCAGATCCGAAACTATTGGCCTCCGAGCAGCAGTCCACAAACCAATGGGTGACGTCACGGCTGTTACGTCCATTTCTTTTATGCAGTCTATGGTGTCAACACAGTCCACACTCTGGTCTTTAACAGGGTTCATGTATGGAAGTGTGAGGTTGCCAAATAAAAAAAATGAACTATTTAATTACACTGAAATGTGAGTTTTGCATTTGTATGAGCGTGATGTACAACAAGATTTATAATAATTAATTACAGCTAAAATGAAAATGAAAAGAGGCTTAGTGGTTAAGATGCATAACAATAATAATAAGTAATAATACGGAATATCTTTGTTGTTTCTCGTACCAATTTGTTTCTTGTCTGTATCTTAACTGTGGTGAAATAATAAAAAAGTAATCATTAAATTAATTGTGAAAATGCAACGTTAATGCTAAAATAAAATAAAAATGGGTGACCTAAAGTAGAGAGTAAATGAAAAAACTACATTTGTAATTATGTGCTGATTGAATAATTATTTTAATGAAAATGTAAAGAATCATTTTATTCTCCAAGTTCATTACAATCAAATTCAACACGAGAAACATCATTTATTTTATTTAGAAATATCCCAATTAGTTCAAAACCTTTATGTTCAAATTAATTTCCAGGTTTTCTGACAATTTAATATTCACTTCTTTTAATTGAGTCATTATGAGTACACATTATGGGGGGTTTTTTTGTCAATGGAGTTATTCATTTTTATTTTCATACTGGTAGTAATAATACATTTTCAAGCACAACAATGAAAATTGGACTTTGGACTTTAATGTTGTCATACACCACATGCACACAAATAAATTTTCATTTTGATTAAATTATTTTATTTCACTACTATAAAGCCACAAACTTCCATATTGTTGTTGCCATCTAGTGTTAATTAAAAACAGGATGTGGACATTTTCTGTGAGAATGTACGGAAGGCCAAATAGGACAAATGTTCATTTTGTTAGAACTATTAAATTATTTTAGTCACCTTCACATGAAAATGAAAAAAAAAAAAAAATCCCAAAAACTGTATTTGAACATTAAAAGTACCACGTTTAGCGGTGAATGAACGATGAATGAATGAAAACCTCTTAGTCAGCGGTTCTATTTGCATAAATATCATTATGTGATTATTAAGTAAATCTTATCTGAGAGTTGTGGTAGATTTTAAATTAAAAATAACGATTTATCTTTTTTTAATCTGACATGATGTGAGCGTAGTAAACGTAGCATGTGATCACATGACAGTCCTGGTCCAATCAGCAGACGTCTCAGACCAGAAAACACTGAACTCTGGTTCAACATCCAGAGTAGACTTATGAAGTCAAAAAAAACAACAATACAAAATAATAACAATATAAAATGAATAAGAAATAAAAAGCTTATTACAGAGATATGAACAGAAACAATAACATTTCTCCTTCTCCAGTTAAAGTACCACTTCCTTAAAATCTGGACAGACCAGGTTATGCCACAATAAGAAGATTATTAACATTATTCTCATTATTAATATCTTACAAAACCAAAATCAACAGTGCAATAAAAAGGTTTTTTTTAATCCCTCGCTCAGCAGGAGAGAGAGAGAGAGAAAGAGAGAGAGACGGCGAGGGGCGGGGCTTGGCATCAAGGAAAGAAGAGAAAGAAGGTAACATTCAAAAATAAAATAAAAGGGAAGTATAGAGGGAATACAGAGGAGGACAAGCAGTTTACAACAGAGGAGGGGGAGGGGGAGGAAGAGGAGGGGGGTTCTCAGGATCATGAAATTATGAAGGTATGAATGGATGGATGGAAGATGTGGAGGTAGACAGGGAAGAATGGAGGGAGAAAAGAAAGAGAGGGGAGACGATGAAGGCAAATTTGTGTTTACTGGCTAAGAGGTGACATAGGTGGGGGGGAGGGGGGGGCATCATCAGAGAGTACAGATCCACACAGTAGCTATAACAATGCTACCTGTGTGTCTTTAAAAACAGTTCCTCTTTTTTTCCCCCCCAGTTACGGTGATGATTAAAAGTCAATATCGCTGTACAAAAAAAAAAAGGATTTTATTTTAGCATAAACACCAGTTTAAAAATAAAGATGAAGGAGTTGTGTGTGTTTGGGGGGAGAGGAAATGTGTGTGTGGGGGGGAGATGTGTGTGTGTGGATCTGTAGAGATGCACTGATACCACTTTTCTGCAGCTGATATCTTTAAAAAAGTCTTTTTTTTTGTTTTTTTTTAAACCCCAACGTCTGGTTTTACTCATCCAGGTTTTGACTTTTAATAACATATGTTGTAATTTAAGTGTCATAACAGACTTTCTCAGAGACTCACTGTCAAGTTTTGACCTCAGCTCTGAAGTCCAACCCCCCCCATATGTCACATCTGGACCTGAGCTACGATCCCAACCTGCCTGATTCAGGAGTGAAGCTGCTGTCTGCTGGACTGGACACTCTGAAATCAGCTCTGTAGGTTTTATCTCATTTCTGCTATTTCATATCTGTAAGATCATGTGAGCAAACTGTTAACAGCAAATTAAATAAGCTGATAAAAACACCTCCTGGTCTTTATGAAAACAGTTGATAATGTGTTCATTAATTTGGGTTAAACTCACTTAAGTATTAAAAAGCTGGTTTTCTAACATTCACCTTTAACACTGTTGACTGTCATACAAATGTCTGTGTGAATGTAAATGTGCTCTATAAATAGAAATGACTTGACTCGGCTACGGTGCAGCGGCGTTTTATTCTTGAAAGCTTTAAAAAAAAAAAGACAGACGCTTGAGTTTATATATATGTGTGAGTGTGTGTTTGTGTGTATTCTGTATAAACCAACAAAACAAAAAGAGGCATCAGTGCATCGTGAGGTCGGCGTGGTGGATGATATTAATGTGGATGGGGTAGATGTACAGGGGGATAGTCAGAGATTGGGGGGAAAAGGGGGGGGGTGGGGTTTTCAGGGTGGGGGGGTTGATCAAGTGGGCGTGGCCTGTTCTGTTGGGGGGGGCGCTTCTGCTCTCAGGAACTCCTCTTAGTCCGGGAGTGTTGGATCAACCACTGGAGAGTGATGTCTGCAGAGAGAGAGCAGCGTGAACAACAATGGAGGGAGAGGGGGGGCAGTTGTTGCTGTCATGGTGTGCTGGTTCTGACAGTACCTCCCACTACCTCCCACTACCTACCAGCACCTCCCTGCTCCTCCCAATACCCCCAAGCACCACCCAGTACCTCCCAGCACCTCCCACTACCTCCCAGCTCCTCCCAATACCCCCAGCACCTCCCACTCCTCTCACTAGCTACCAGCAACTCCCAGTCCTCCCACTACCTACCAGCACCTCCCACTACCTACCAGCACCTCTCAATACCCCCCACTCCTCCCACTACACCCCAGCACCTCCCAGTACCTCCCACTACACCCCAGCACCTCCCACTCCTCCCACTACCTATCAATACCTCCCACTCCTCCCACTACCTCTAAATACCTCGCACTCCTCCAACTACCTCTAAATACCTCCAAATCCTCCCACTACCTTCTAGCACGTCCCAATACCTCTCAGTACCTCCCACTACATCCCAGCTCCTCCCACTACACCCCAGCACCTCCCACTACCTACCAATCCTCCCACTACCTCTAAATACCTCCCACTCCTCCAACTACCTACTAGCACCTCCCACTCCTCAGACTACCTACCAGCGCCTCCCACTACCTACCAGCACCTCCCACTCCTCCCAATACCTCCCACTACCTTTTAGCACCTCCGAATACCTCCCACTCCTCCCACTACCTTCTAGCACCTCCCACTCCTCCCACTACCTATCAATACCTCCCACTCCTCCCACTACCTCTAAATACCTCGCACTCCTCCAACTACCTCTAAATACCTCCAAATCCTCCCACTACCTTCTAGCACGTCCCAATACCTCTCAGTACCTCCCACTACATCCCAGCTCCTCCCACTACACCCCAGCACCTCCCACTACCTACCAATCCTCCCACTACCTCTAAATACCTCCCACTCCTCCAACTACCTACTAGCACCTCCCACTCCTCAGACTACCTACCAGCGCCTCCCACTACCTACCAGCACCTCCCACTCCTCCCAATACCTCCCACTACCTTTTAGCACCTCCGAATACCTCCCACTCCTCCCACTACCTTCTAGCACCTCCCACTCCTCCCACTACCTAACAGCACCTCCAACTCCTCCCAATACATCCCACTACCTTTTAGCATATCCTCCAACTACCTCCCAGCACCTCCCACCTCCTCCCAAAACCCCCAGCACCTCCCACTCCTCCAACTACCTACCAGCACCTCCCACTCTTCCCACTAGCTACCAGCACCTCCCACTCCCTCCCAGCTCCTCCCACTACACCCCAGCACCTCCCACTACCTACCAGCACCTCCCACTCCTCCCACTACCTACCACTCCTCCCAGTACCTCCCACTACACCCCAGCACCTCCCACTCCTCCCATCTACCTACCAGCACCTCCCACTACCTACCAGCACCTTCCACTCCTCCCACTACCTACCAATACCTCCCACTACCTCTAAATACCTCCCACTCCTCCCACTACCTCTAAATACATCCCACTCCTCCCACTACCTCCAAATACCTCCCACTGCTCCCACTACCTACCAGCACCTCCCACTCCTCCCACTACCTACCAGCACCTAACACTACCTACCAATACCTCCCACTACCTCTAAATACCTCCCACTCCTCTCACTACCTCTAAATACATCCCACTCCTCCCACTACCTCCAAATACCTCCCACTGCTCCCACTACCTACCAGCACCTCCCACTCCTCCCACTACCTACCAGCACCTCCCACTCCTCCCACTACCTCTAAATACCTCCCACTCCTACCACTACCTCTAAATACATCCCACTACCTCGAAATACCTCCAACTCCTCCCACTACCTTATAGCACCTCCCAATAACTCCCAGTACCTCCCACTACATCCCAGCACCTCCCACTACCTACCAATCCTCCCACTCCTCCCACTACCTACTAGCACCTGCCACTCCTCCCACTACCTACCACTACCTCTAAATACCTCCCACTCCTCCCACTACCTCTAAATACACCCCAGCACCTCCCAGTACCTCCCACTACACCCCAGCACCTCCCACTACCTACCAGAACCTCCCACTCCTCCCACTACCTACCAATACCTCCCACTCCTCCCACTACCTCTAAATACCTCGCACTCCTCCCACTACCTCTAAATACCTCCAAATCCTCCCACTACCTTCTAGCACGTCCCAATACCTCTCAGTACCTCCCACTACATCCCAGCTCCTCCCACTACACCCCAGCACCTCCCACTACCTACAAGCACCTCTCACTCCTCCCAATACCTCCCACTACCTTATAGCACCTCCCACTCCTCCCACTACCTAACAGCACCTCCAACTCCTCCCAATACATCCCACTACCTTTTAGCACCTCCTCCGAGTACCTCCCACTACCTCCCAGCACCTCCCAATACCCCCAGCACCTCCCACTCCTCCAACTACCTACCAGCACCTCCCACTAGCTACCAGCACCTACCAGCACCTCCCACTCCCTCCCACTACCTACCAATACCTCCCACTCCTCCCACTACCTCTAAATACCTCCCACTCCTCCCACTACCTCTAAATACATCCAAATCCTCCCACTACCTCAAAATACCTCCCACTCCTCCCACTACCTACTAGCACCTCCCACTACCTACCAGCACCTCCCACTCCCTCCCAGCTCCTCCCACTACACCCCAGCACCTCCCACTACCTACCAGAATCTCCCACTCCTCCCACTACCTACCAGCACCTCCCACTCCTCCCACTACCTCTAAATACCTCCCACTACTGTTTAGCGCCTCCCACTACCTTCTAGCACCTCCCACTACCTAACAGCGCCTCCCACTCCTCCCACTAACTACCAGCACCTCCCACTCCTCCCAATACCTCCAACTACATGCCAGCACCTACCACTCCTCCCAGTACCTCCTACTCCTCCCACTACACCACAGCACCTCCCACTACCTCCCACCACCTACCAGCACCTCCCACTCCTCCCACTACCTACCAATACCTCCCACTCCTCCCACTACCTCCAAATACCTCCCACTCCTTCCACTACCTACCAGCACCTCCCACTCCTCCCACTACCTACCAGCACCTCCCACTCCTCCAAATACCTCCCACTGCTCCCACTACCTACCAGCACCTCCCACTCCTCCCACTACCTACCAGCACCTCCCACTACCTTTTAGCACCTCCAAATACCTCCCAATCCTCCCACTACCTACCATCTCCTCCCACTACCTCCCACTCCTCCCAATACCCCCCAGCACCTCCCAATAGCTCCCAATACCTACCAGCACCTCCCACTCCTCCCAATACCTCCTACTCCTCCCACTACCTACCAGTACCTCCCAGCTCCTCCCACTACCTCCTACTCCTCCTACTCCTCCCACTACCTACCAGCACATCCCACTCCCTCCTACTCCTCCCACTACCTACCAGCACATCCCACTCCCTCCTACTCCTCCCACTACCTACCAGCACCTCCCACTCCTCCCAATACCTCCCACTACCTTTTAGCAACTCCCAATACCTCCCAGCTCCTCCCACTACATCCCAGCTCCTACCACTACCTCCCAGCACCTCCCAGCTCCTCCCACTACCTCCCAATACCTTCCACTCCTCCCACTACCTCCAAATACCTCCCAATACCTCCCAGCTCATCCGACTACATTCCATCTCCTCTCACTCCTCCCAATACCCCCCAGCACCTCCCACTACCTCCCAATAGCTCCCAATACCTACCAGCACCTCCAACTACATCCCAGCACCTACCACTCCTCCCAGTAACTCCTACTCCTCCCACTACCTACCAGCACCTCCCACTCCTCCCACTACCTACCAGCACCTCCCACTACCTCCCAGCACCTCCCAGCACTACCTCCCAATACCTTCCACTCCTCCCACTACCTCCCACTCCTCCCACTACCTCCAAATACCTTCCAATACCTCCCAGCTCATCCCATCTCCTCCCACTACCTCCCACTACCTCCCAATAGCTCCCAATACCTACCAGCACCTCCAACTACATCCCAGCACCTACCACTCCTCCCAGTATCTCCTACTCCTCCCACTACCTCCCAGCACTTCCCAGTAGCTCCCACTATTTCCAGCACCTCCCACTACCTCCCAATAGCTCCCAATTTGAATTCCTCCCAATTCATTCTTGCTTTTCATCCGTCTAACATACAGTTGTTGCTGTCATGGTGTCTGTTAGATGGAAATGTGTGTAATCTTGTTTTCTCTTTTTAAACTGACAGTCACATGAACATTAACCTTTCACATTCCGTCTCTCACTAAGAGAACTCATGACCCAAAAAGAGGAAGTTACATTGTTCTGCAGTGTCAATCCTGCAGGATAATTTGTTTTTCCGTCAGCAGTCTAAACTTTACTCCAGGAAATGTTCGCGCTACTGAATGTATCATGTGACCAGTTACAGTTCAGATGGTTCTGCTTCTCATCAGTGTTTATATGTAACTATCCGACAATGTTAAATAGTTAATAGCTGGTGACGTTAAACTCCAGTTGGTGCAATAAAAACAAACTTTGACCTTTGTTTGCATTTCTGTGTGTGAGTGCAAAAGTGTGTGTGTGTGTGTGTGTGTGTGTGTGTGTGTGTGTGTGTGTGTGTGTGTGTGTGTGTGTGTGTGTGTGTGTGTATGTGTGTGTGTGTTTCCCTGTTAAGATATAAAAACTAACATATATCTCACAAGTTTTAAATGCTAGAAACCCCAGAAGTGACTAAAAACCAAGTGTGGAGACAAAAGTTTTGAATTCCAGCAAATTGAAGTGATGGAGAAAAACATGTTTGCGTGAGTGTGTGAGTGTGTGTGTGTGTGTGTGTGTGTGTGTGTGTGTGTGTGTGTGTGTGTGTGTGTGTCGTACCAATGTTGTCTTTCTCCTTGCAGGAGATGGAGTAACAGCAGATCTCTCTGTCCTGGATGGCTGACAGATTCCTGATTTTAAAAAGAAACACAAAAACACACGTACAATCAATTCAAATTAAAACATACAAAGACACACACACACACACACGCAGGCAGACACACCCACACACACACAAACACACACACGCACGCAGGCAGACACACACACACATACGCAGGCAGACACACACAACACAGACACACAAACACACACACAGACAAACACGCACAGACACACACACACAAACACACACACACGCAGGCAGACACACACAGACACACACAAAGACACACACAGACACACACACACAGACAGACAGTGTGTTGAACTCTGTATGTGGTCACATGACTCATCACGTGATCACCATGCTACATTTTTAAACTCCATTATTTCATGTGTTTATCTGTTTGATGTGAATGATTCAGTTCTGTGGATTTCTGATGAACGTCTTCAGATTAATGATTGAAAACATGTGATGACTGCAGCGACCGTTCAGTTCAATTAGGCTCAGTCACATGTGGCTGTCATGTGTTCATATTATGCACACAGCTTTTTATTAGGGACCGAGCCGAAAGGCAAGAGGGCGAGGACTCCAGAAGTCCAGATCCACACAGAAGCTATAACGATGCTATTCTTCTAGCGCCTCTTTGAGCCTTAATTTGACCCCCTAAACCTGCTCCAAAACTCAAATTCGGAACGCACATCAGGTCTGGGGAAAAATTTGATAAAATGGAAAAACAAACAACGTCGAACTCTCTAGCGCCACCTAGAAACACTGAAACGGCCACTACGCCTGATAGGAATGTCGTAGAAAGATCAAACCAAGACTAATGTTTTTGTCTTATCAAGACCTACAAATCACACTCTGACACACCACACCACTGACCTAAATCCAACAGGAAGTGCACAATTTGCTGTTACATGTGGGATTTTTGACGATTCTTGGCCTCCTACAAATGTTATGTTGTTCATCGTGGCAGCTTCAAACTTAAATAGCTGACTTAGCACACCCTGGTGCACAAAAGTTCTGAACAACTTTTTTATTACTCGTTGTTTTACTGCTTCTGGAATTAAAACATGAGAGATTCAGCTT